>NC_060952.1:100087293-100260420 GCF_022045245.1 Lucilia cuprina | reverse complement strand
CGACAACACCTCCTCTTTGTGCATACCAAATTTCATTAAAATCGGATTAACCGTTTAGAAGTTACCGAATTATTTCCCTCTTTTTTTTTCCTATACCACTGTGCGATGCATAAATAATTTGTAATATATTTTTTTAAATTTTCATGATTCATACTCAAGTTTACAAATACATAGTTAGTTATAAGTAACGTACGTGTATATGTATACCTAAATATATAAGAATTTTAGAATGATGCAAATGATTTTCAGTTTTGAAGATTTTTACCCTCGAAAAATTATAATTTAAAAAAAAATTTTTAATGTTTATCCTCTTTGCCCTAGTGTTGTAAACTATTTTTATTAAAAGTCGAAGTATAAAAAAATGTCTTTTTAAATAAATTAGCTTAATGAAGTAAAATACGATTTTCAATATGAATAAAAAAGGAACTTTAATGGTTTATGCAGTAGGACTTAATGGTGGGCAGCATTGCCATGATAGCGCATCTATAGCTAGAAAAAAGTTATTAAATCATTTCTCCATATGGTAGTGTACACAACAATTGCATTAAGATGTATCAACATAAAAGCAACAACTAAAGTAAATGCAAATGTATTACTTACTTACTTATACTTTATAATATAAAAAACACCACGTCTCTAATATACACTACCCAGATGTTTTTAGAGTGTCTATGTATCTACTCTAGTAGAGATGAATTCATATATTTAACATAATTTTTAAATTTAGTGAGAAAACACTAAACTCTCTTTAGAGCTCCTTAGTAATCTAAAACAATTTTTTTGTTAATTTATAATGATGATTCAAATTAGTTCATTAACATAGAGCTTAAATCAATAGTTCATAAAAACCTTTCCAAACTGCAGGGCAATCTTTCTGCAATACGCACACAGTTACACACACTTTTAGTTTTAAATAGTTTTATCTTTTGAAAACTTTAGTTGTAGTGAAAGTTCTTCTAGTCCTTAACTATTTAGTAAGACTCGCATTCATACTCAATGTTACTGTTTACTTATGTATGTATTTTGTTAAGCGGTATTACTCAGGGTTCTACAATTTTAATGAATTCCATGAATAACAAAACACTTTAGAAGTGAGAATGAAAAAACAACAACTACAACATTATTAAAAGCTGGAATATCCGGTTGTCAGATATTTTAAATAGTTTATTCTTTTTATAAGAAACTTACTTCTATAAATATGCAATTTCACACTCAAAATATAAAGAAACACCGCACCAAAGTTGTTCTATATATTTTATTTGTAATTATACCCTAGACCACTTTAGTGTAAAGGCTTTATTGCGTTAATGCTGATGATAGTAAAGTACAGTAATAATATACCAATCAGCAGAGTCGATTTACCTATGTGCTTCTATACAAAACTCGTAATCAAACTATTGATAGTAATTTTAAAGAAAATTCAATGAATGGTATATGAATTTATTTTTGTCAGGAAGGAAACATATTGAAAATTATTAAAATCGGTCAATTACTTCACCTAGTTCTCCTACAATTGGACATCTTGTTTCTTAAGATAATCATGACATCCGATCATAATTATGTTAAATATACTCTTATCTCGAAAAAAGTGGCACAACTAATTTTAATACTTACTACAGAATCTTGGTGACAAATTTTCATTTTATCATCTTAACTGCAGCACGATAATATATGATAATATATGGAATTTTGGTCACGGTCTTAACTCAAGATTTATGTTCCCAGGTTATCAGAGTGTCAAAAAAAAAAATACTTATTTTAATTTTTTTTTAACAGACATTTTGTGCAAAAGAGTTTTTTGAACAACAAAGGGCGTGAACAGGTGATTTTACAATTAGATTTGCCTTTAACGTGGTTATAGGTAATAATCAATGAATAAAAGGAAAGACAAAGCTGTTGAATAATTTTTGCCTTTAGTCTTTAAGATTTGTTCTATTAAAAATAAACTAATCTTTTAAGCTTCTGTTGTACCAACTTTTCTTTCACTAAACATTGTGTAAAGTAAATTCTAAAGTCTTCTGAAGTATTTAAATGTGTGAGTTAGTATTTCTATACATAAATGTTTGTTTGTATAAAATGCGTATATGTATGTAAGAGTATGCTTGTGAGACTGTATATAGAACAAGTTGATATAATGAAAACCCCAAAAGGTGTAAGTTTAACAAAAGAATGAACAGCAACGGCAAAAACAACAAGGACAACTTGAAAAAAAAACAGAATCCAAGGAATTTCTCTTGGTGTTGTCTTCATCCGGATGAATTTCAAATTTCTAAAGAAAAGACATGAACATTAAATTTATAGTGTGTACTTGGAATAATATATGCAACGAAATGAACAGGCATATATACTCCTTAAGAGCATAGGCATACATATACATACCACAGTCATAAGTTATTTAGACAACATAGTTTAGATACATATATACAGATTTGCAACATCGCTTCCACTGTCTCTTGTCAAAACTATTAACTAGATATTTCATAATAAATATATCATTATCGGGGGTTTTGCCGCGTTTCCTACTGAGTGCATCCCCGGCTGACGGACGGGGGGTGGTGATGGACCAGCTGCTTTCTCCCAGTTTTACTTTTAGCCAATCTAAAAAAAAATCAGAAAAATCGGACTCTCCTTCAAGATTTGAGTTAAACCTACCTACCATTATCATAGAACTCGAATAATTTTTTGAAATTTTAAAGGTATGGCGCTGCAAAAAAAGATTACGAACACAAAGGTATAGTTTTACCACTCTATGCATTACTTAGATGCAGTAAAGAGATAATTTATGATTTACTGAGTTGGGCTATTTTGCAAATAAGACCTGTATCTATTGTTAATATTGGATTGTTACAATCTTAATACCTATTTTTGTTTAACTTTAAATTTTGGCAATTTTAATTCATTTTAAGCGCTTTTAAAGTAGTTTAAAACAAAAACGATGACATATACATATTCTTTGCAACTACCTATTCTATTCACACATTTACCTGATAGCATTACACTTGATACTTTTAATTTACCAACATTTATAACTTATTTATAGTTAGATAAACGTATCTATGTGTTTACATAACAATTATACATGTAAGAGTAACTACACTAAAAATATTATTGAAGTTTGAGTAAAACTTAATTAAAGCAATATATGAAGAACTGTCGATGTCAGACTTAAACATAAAATTATTATACATTTTGCTGCTATATAAACAATGAATACGTTTAAATTAAATTGGATTTTAATCAAAATATCTAATTAACATGAGATAAATTATTTATAAATATTAAATAAAGTGTAAGTAATTAGTTTTTAAACTATAGTACATTCTAAGGATGTTGTATAAGTATAAAAGTAAAAAAGTGGGAAAATCAAGTGTTAAAGGTTTTTATAGTATAACATTTTGGCCGATCGCTAATAAAATTTGATGGATGCAATTATGTTTATATAAAGATTATATGCCAATTTTGATTTTTATATTTTAGAGCTTTTAAGAGAGTTAAGGAACTTTAATTCATTTTTTGAGGGAGACTTTTTATAGTGGCTGCGGCCAAATATTAACCAAAAAGTTAATGAAATTTTCTTTTGAATTGTGACCTGTACCTTGTTCATAAGGTTTTTTGGGTAGAAAGTCAAGTCTTAATCTACTCAGAATGTGATTTTGAATTGATTGGTATAGCACGAAGGAATAATACCCTCCCCACTATAATGTGGTATAAAACAAATACATTTAAAAGGTATAAAATGTTAGTTTAAAAAATTTTTCTTTAAACATAAAATACTAAAATTACAGACAAATGTTTTATTATATATAAATACCACAAATTTAAATCTTAATTTCGTGAAACATTCAAAACTTATGGTTTTTATACATATTAGTATTTCATCATAAACTTCTAGTTAATTTTTATCCCTTCATTTATTAATACTACTTTAAGCGGCTTAAGAATTTAAAATCATTGCTCATATTTAAGTGTTTTTTCTATTACTGTTCTGTTGTTGTTCTCTTTTTTCGTATTTGCTATCTTTTTGTTTCCCTTTATTGCGCTTAATAGTTGTAATCCAACTTTTTACAGATAAATAAACCAAACGAATTTATTAAAAATAAATTCGCTAAAACGCCATGCTACATATTACCAGAATTATATAGACCCTCTATCTTTGCACTTGCGTAAAATACACAAAAAGTTGTGGGAGAAGTGGAAAAAACAAGCAGCCGCTCAAGTATTTAACAAGTTTTACATAATCCCATCAACAAAAAAAAACTTGTACAAGCGTAAAATTTCGAATGTGGTGGCTGGTGTTTTCAAGTTGGTTTGGACTCCCCGTGGCGTATGAGTGTTGAATTAAAAATCCGCTTTTTTATTTTTTTAATTTTTGTTGCCATCAGAAGGGGAAAACAAAAAGGCGTATGAGTCATAAATAAATATTTAATTTTACGAAATTATTTTAATGTTAATAAATGCTAGATTAAGCAAATTATTTTTTGTGTTTTTTAATTGTTATGTTGTGTTTTTAATAATGTTAAAACATTGTTGAAAATGCATCACAATTTTTATTTAATTCACTGAATTTTGAACAAAATTTAAGTAACATCTTTTTTTGTCCATTTACTTTTATTTCTTAACATTAAGTTTCTTACACAAAATGTTAGCCATTTAGTTGAATATTTTATATTTTTTGTGTTTTTTTATTAAAATACAGAGCAACTTAGACAATTTTCTAAATCTCTGCCAATTAATTTGAAACATTTTTGCTGTACCTTCTTAAACACAATTAATATACAGCTGGCACTTGTGCTTATACGAGCTTAGACCAGAAAGTATTATAGAGTAAATGTTCAAATTAAAGTTTGTAGTTAAAAGCGGAATTTTGTAAAATAACTTACAATTTTACATATTAAAAATCATGTTTTTGTATTTTTTTAGCTGTGATTTTTCGAAAAAAAAATTATTTATTTTATGTTTTTTGTGAAACTTTGTTTATTTGAGTTTCGAGTTTTTAACAATATATTTGAGTTTTTCTTAGTGAAAACGATTTTTTATCATTTTACTTTCGAACTGCTTTCGTAAAACAAATGCTACAAATCCAATGTTGAGTGTTGAAAGTTTGACACATGTAATGACATTTCTCTGAAAGAATTAAGGGAACAAATAAACACGCCTTTATTTGCTAAAGTGTATGTGCTAATGAATAATTTTAGTAATATTTTTTTTTGTGAGATTTCTTAAGCTAATTACAGTAATTCCTAACATTCATTACCAACACACTAACAATCTCATGCATGCATGAAGATATGTACGACTTTAGTAAATAAACACATACACACATGTAGTCATCTGTTACCATATATGTGTATGTAAGTATTTATTAGGAAGGCTTCCTTTTTATAGAAGCTAAAAGTTTATGTAGAGATTAAAATTTGTATAACATTTTGGAGTTTAAAAGTAACTTTTAAATTTTAAAATTTTATCTTATCTAATTTGTGTTTAAATTTATTCGTAGTTATTAATAAAAAAAACTTTTTATCTTTCCAAAGTAGTTTAAGCATCCTAATATACACATGTATTTATCTATGTATGTATGTTCCCTCCATATGTTTGTGTGAAACTGAGTTCACATTATCTAACTACTTGATGTTTATACAGGCAAAAATCTGTTTGTTGTAAAACAAAAACGAAAACAGGAAAAAAATGTTGGTTCATTAAAATTTCACGCAAAATGATGGCAGCTAATTTATTTGTTTGTCTCTTGCTCTGCAACAAAACATGCCACAAAAGCAAACACACATGCTCTCAAACTGACACATTGTCTCGCACAGACACATGGAGAAACAGTTTGAATCAAGTAATATATAAGTACATAAGTAAAGCATATCCCGTTATATGTTTTAAATGTTTAGGAGTTTGAGTAAGCAATTAATTCTGATAGAGTAAGTAAAAGTGAGACACGGTGTTTGTAAGTTTTTTTTTGTTTATTCTAACCACTAAATATCTTAGGAACACAGGTGAAATTCATGACATACATGCCAGCACATTCATTTACACCCGTAGAAAACACATGAGTTTTAACAATTGTTTTGGTTTTATGTTTCTTTTCTTACATATGATTGTTTCTGTTGTTGTTGTTGGATTTTTTTGTGTTTATCTTGTTGCCATTGTGTTGATGATGTTGTTGTTTTGTCTGTTTTTGTGTTTTACCTTTGATGAACTTTTTAAAGTCACAAACATGCTCTATATAGACATGTATATAAAAGTATATTTTCATACACATATGTGTAACTTATATGTACACATAAACTAAAAATACAGATTTATGAATATATGTACATATGTACAAATGACGAAGAGCCGATTGGATTAGTAAGAATGATGTTAAATGTGTTTATGATTTTTAGTTGGTATTATTTTTTTAATTTTTATCAGATTTGTTAACAAATTTTCATAAAAGTATATGAGTAGAAGAACTAATTCATACGAAATTTCGATCAGAAACTATTAAACCAGATAAATAATATTTTACTTGCATATAATACAATTACAAATTAAATTCCTACCTAATTTACTAAACAAGAAATAGACCGGAGTCTTAAATTAGAAACGAACTCATGACCTGATAAAACTTATTACCTTCTTTAAAAATGTCATAACACAAAATTTTCAATAAAAATGTTTTTGAATTGTTACAGTTTTGAAGTAAATGAGCGATATTTGTAATGCATTTCGCTTAGTACCTTTAAATTTGTATTATAAATGTACTTAAGTATTTAAATTTTGTATAAATCCCAGAGCACCTGTTATTTGTTAAATATGTTTTAGAATTTGTTAACGCATGTTTACTAAGGAGACTCTAAAAAAGGGATTCTATATATTTTACGATAAATTATATTTATTAAAAACAATATAAAGCAAAAAATTTTGATCTTGTGTTCGATTCAAAGTAGTTGTTAAGGCATATATTTAGTTTCAAATGTTGCTAACTATTCTAGGGAAAACTATTAACAAAAATGTGTACCAGCATAATGTATACATGTGCGTATGAGTAATACTGAGTTTAATAGCTTGTATTCACACTCTTAAAAAGTTCTTAATAATTTCAAATGTTTTTCATACATTTCTAGAAATTTACTTGTTAAAAGGATTTTTTGTTCCCCAAACTTAAGGTTATTGTGCTGGAATTTCTTGAAATTCAGCTCAGGGTATTTTATTTAATTAGAAAATCTTATTTTACTTCAAAAGCATTTTTACTTAATACAATAACTTAAACACACACATACGTTTATGTAGTCACATGGATATACACAAACATTTTAATATGATTTTAGCAAGAAGAAAAATACCTTTTTCACATATGCTTTTTACGTGTGTGTGATTTTTACTTAAGAAATTTTAATTAAAAATGTTTACAATTTAAAACTGAAAAGAGTTTTTCTTTTAAATTTTCATAAACAGATTTATCCAGGTGAAATGATTTAAGCAGATTTCACTTATTTTATATGAGACATTGTGGTGAAATCTTTAATGTTGCAGTAAAAATAAATGAGACAGAAAATATATAAAAATTTCTTAAAGTTAATTAGGTTTAATACAAGGGGGACACAAATTAATTTATTTACGAAATTACATTTTTTTGTCTCTCTGGAATCATAAAAATTTGGTTACATAATAAAATTGCATTTTCTTATCATTTTTCTATATTACAATATAAAAAAGAAGAAAAATCCAGACGAAGTTATTTGTCACCACAAATTATTTCTCAGTCGATTTTAATAAGTATCAAAAAATTTTTATAACTAATTATTTAAATTCATATTTTTATAATATGCAAACGCTACCTTTTACAATTGCATTAATTTCTTTTAATCTACCTTTTTATTATAAATGAAATTGTTTTATTATTTACATTAATGACAAAACTTTTTTAATAAAAACATAAAAACCTTTTATAAAATACTCATCATTAACATTATTGCTGCCAATATTAGTAAGAGAGAAAAAGTTTTTTAAGCAGAAAAGAAAAAATTAAGTTTAAATCCTTATTTGAAGAGATAATTATAATAATGTTCTTTTACTTAGGCTTCAATACTTTTCTTTTCTATAAAACCGTTGTTTATTTCATTATTTTTATCATCATCATTATAATAATGATTATTGTTGTTAAAACACAATAAGTTTTAATGGACACAAGGTAGAGAATTCCCTTTAAACCAAAATAAAAATGTATTAAACTAACTAACCAGTTATTTAAATGCGACAAAAAAGAAAGATACACCCATTTTAACAATAGAGAACATAAAAATAGCAAAAATTTTAATTACACTTTGTAAACTGTGCTAACAGAACTCTTTTAATTTTAGTCTGAATTGCATATTATTACTATTATTATGATTTTTAATGTTAATTTGCCAGTTTTTTTATATTTTTACAAAGTAAAATTGTTTTACTTTTTAGCTTCCGTTTCCTTTTTACATACACCAACTTGTAGCTACACACAAATATACCTAAACATTTACTACTACTTTAGCTAGTTAGTAGTAGTTGTAGTCATTGTTGATGTTGTAGTGGTTGTTTCAATAGGTAATTACCATAATAAAAGACAAAACAAAACAACAGGAAAAAATCAGAAGAGGACCTACAACATAAAAAATGGAAAACAAGAGAACCTCATCTAGCAACAACAACAAAAGTGCCATTATGCAGAAATGAATTGATTGAATAAAAGGAAAAGGATGTTGACAGAGATATAAAGATAATTTGATTACACTTTCAAATTTGTTTTACTTTTTTATGGTTGATTTTTAATTTCGATAAAAACAGCGATGAACAACTCAGAAATGTTTATTTAAGAAATAAAAAATCTTTAACATTGTTTTCCACAATATCGCGTTCTTTTTCTTTCAACATCTCAGTGGTTTCAGTAATTAATTTTAAATATTTATTTTAAATCGAATATTTCAAAAGTTTTCGCACAACAAGATTGTTTCTGTTTTCATGAAACTGATAATTGATTTTAAATATTTATTTTTTTTATTTGGCTGCTGCTTGTAGTTGTTGCCGTGAGTCTGGTCTTTTGTCTGACATAAACAGGACAAGATAATATTTTGACATTTTCATTTAAGTGTTTATTTTGTGTTGTTGTTATAATATTTGTGGTCCTGAGATTGAGTAGATTTTAATTTAAATTTAATAAGTTTGTAAATTTTTTAATATATTGTAAGAATAAAATGATAAACTACAGTCGATCAATTTCGATTATATTATACCCTACACTTGTAAGGTACTTTTGACTAATCTATTATCTAATCAATGGACTATTGACAACGCTATGTACTAGTTTATAGGTTAGTCTATGGTTAAGTCCATTGTGTGTATATCTGGAAGTTCTTAAAGTACAAAATTGTTGACGCCTGCCCTATAAATTTGTAAAAGTACACTAATAGTTAACAAAATTATTGACATTAAAGAAATAAATCGATTTTCACCAAATTATTTTTAAAAGTAAATAGACTCCACTTCCATAGTACCTATACATATAGTATTATAAAAATTCTTCCGAAGTGTAAAAACACAATTCTACGAAAAGTTGTTCAATTTCTTTACCATCTTACATCCAGTAAAAACACACAAATTAGTTTCTTTTCATTGTATTCAAGCAAGAAAGTAATAAAAAAATTAAGAAAACAAATTCTTAGAAATTTAATAATATGACACACACTTAAATTAATGTACAAGAAAATATAAATATTTCACCAAAAAAAAACAATATAATTAAAAGATGTTGTCAGTGTTCTGCTGCTGAGATTTGGACCATGTTAACTGCTGTTAGCATTACTCTCTCCTGTGTTAAGCTTACTTACGATGACATTATTTTTTAAAATTCTAAGAAATGTTTTCCTTATTTTGTTTTATCAACTTCTTATTTATGAATAAGTGATATTGTGTTGGTGTAAATTTCCGTTTCCTTCTCTAGCAAAAACGTAAATTTTATTTTCATAATATTGTATTATTTTAATAATAGTCTCCTTTGAGTTTCATGACCTTGTTCCACCTTTCCATTGATTTGGTTGGTTGGTTTTTTATGTTATTTTAATTATAATTGTTTCATAAACATATTGTTCTTATTGTTAATTATTTTTATGATTATTCGTTTTATGATAAAATGCTGTAATATTTATAAAGCAAAAGTCATAAAAAATGTGTTTTTAATAAACTGAAAATGAGGCGACGTAATAAAAATTAAACATTTGTTGCTTTAACGTTTCGTTTTCATTTTATATCAGTACAAAATTTACGTTCAAATGTAACAGATTTCGTTAATTTGGCAAGAAAATGGAAAAAATATAAAAAATTGGCAATAAATAAAACATGTTTCTCGTAAAATATAAAGGAACTTTTGTTGCGTATCGCACAGATTTATGTGGTTTTTACTTTGATTTAACGGTCATATTTTCACACAAATGTCATAATTTATAGTTGAGTGTTGGCAAGTGTATAAAAGTTTGATTTGTTATACTTTTTGTTTAGTTAACAATGACACTACATGAACTAGAATCTTATTTTGTTAAAACATTAGGGAATTAGCGGGTCATAAAAATCTGTTGAAAACCAATACAAAAGAACAACAGCGACGTATAAGGCAAAAGCAATTATTTACACTTTGGTCATAAAAAGAGGAAACCTATAACCTTTATTTCCCTCATCTCCAGCCATAAAGAAATCTGTCTCACTGTGAGTTTGTCCACAATGCTGTGAACAAATTCCCTAGTCTTGCCTCCCCTTGCCATTTGCAGTAGCAATAAGCTTAAAATGTTGTTGAAAGTTAAATTTATTACACACATATATTTGCTTTTTATATTTTGAATTTCTTTTTTTTGTTAGTATTTATTTTTTATAGAGTTTATGTGGGTTTTTGGTTCCTTTTCCTTATTTTCGTTTTTTTTTTGGCGTAATCATCAATTTTATGGGGTTTACAGTATTTTTTATTTACTCCCCAAGAATATGTAAGAGGGTCACGCGAATTTATTATAACTGTTTTATTTTGTTTTACTCTACATTTTTCTTTTTGATTTTCTTTTTATTTATTAAAAACGACTTTTTGAATAATGTACGAATTTCATTTTAACATATATATTCAAGAAGCCTGCATATTACATACACTTAAAGAAATTCTTTAATACATTTTTGCATCCCTTTTCCTTGCAATAACAATAATAGTTTGTTCTTTAATACATTTTTGCATCCCTTTTCCTTGCAATAACAATAATAGTTTGTTCTTTCTAGAATCTATATGATACCTTTTTGCACTTTTTTCGTTGCTTTATTGATTACCGATTTTGGTAAAATAATGGTACGTTTTTATTTTCTATATTTCTATGTGTATAAATATTCGGACAAAAAGAGAATTATTGGGAGGAAAACTTTGGCGGATTTTTTATAGCATTAACTAATGAAATATATTTCTTATTGATTTTTTCCTAGTGTATCTTTATTTTATATGTGAATGTTAGGGTGGACCTACAAAAAAAAGTTTTCTATAAAATTCGACATAATACTATGTACTTATATAAGAACTCAAAGCTATTTACAAATTTAAACCACGTAAACGTATACTTGTTAACGATTTATTATCATATTATAAATATTAAGTAATTATATGCCTAATTTAGAGAAGCATTTAAAACATTTTTTTAACACACAAAATGTCGATTTTTTAAACTATTTTAATATTGAAGATGCATTTTTTTGATTTTATATGTTCTTTATGGCAAGAACTACAACTTAACCTCAATCTTAATTCCGAACGGTTTGCAAGATATGAGCTTTTGGGTCCATTAAAAAAGTACATGACTTTGGGCACGAGGAAACACCATTCTCTTTTCTTGGCTTTTTAATAAGTAATGGTGTCCGTATATGGTTATAATAACATTTTTTTTGCACTGTGTAGTCGAGGACTAACTTTGTTTAATTTATTCGAAATTGAAAATGAGTATCGTTTTGAACTGGTTATAGAGTTACAATTTCTAAAATTTTTGTTAGAATCTCTTTTTTACAATTTACAATAACATCCACCCTATTGCTTAAGAATAAGCAGTATTAATGTATTTCATTATAATAGACACGTAATATGATGACCACCAAATGTGCTAAAGTACGAGTAACATGTTTCAAGCAAATAGTCATAAAAGAAATAACAAAAAACTCTAGAAACAAATTTAAAATGTAAAGATTTCTACTTAACATTGATTTTTGTTCTGGCATATAAATACGTACACATACATAACATTTCGCCCATTTTAACTTATTTTTTTCTTCTCCCACTTCTATTCATTGCAGATTGATATAATCACCAATAATGTCTGAAACTGCCTATTTTTGATTATGAGCCTAAATGTGTGGTTTAAAGGTTGTATGGAGAAAAAGAATCAACAACAACAGGAGTAACATGACTTTTATGATTTCCTAAAACCATAAAACCATGCGTGCCGCTACAATAGTTAAAGTAGCAGCAGCATCCTTGTCGTCGTTAAATCATCTTAAAATTTCAAGTGGTTTTTATACTGCAGCAACAGCAAAAACAACAACCGCAGGAAGTAGACATATACACAGCACATTAAAAACAACAACAAGGACACATCATCAACAAACATAACAGTTGTTGTTGTAGTGATAGTAGAAGACGTATGTATGTAGTAGAAGCAATAACAACCGTAAACGATAAAATTAACTACACATACTCACACACATACACCCGAGACGACAACAACCACAAATAGAAAGAAAACAAAAAGGAAAGGAACCGAGAACAAAAAACAAAAAGAAAAGGAAAAGGGCAAAGTCATTATCATCGTCATCAACATCAACATCAAGAACATCCTCGACATCCTCATCATCGTAATTGCCTCCACCACTACTACTTTAGAATTTAGTTAGAAGAAACAAACATTTTTTAGTCTTTAAAAAAAAGAAAACAAAAACAGAGGAGAGTGCAAAATTTAGGAAGCTAAATCACAGCTACAACAATAGGAACTACATTAGCTGTATTGGGCCAGAAAATTGTTCGTTCGTATACAACAAGCAGAACAGCACAACAACGACGACAACCAGACTAGAACAATATGCCGCTACCGTTGCTGCCTTTTAACTTGTGGTCTTTAACCATTACAGGACTTGTATGTGCTATATTGATGACAACAATAACAAATGGTGAGTTTTAACATACGACGAAATCACAAAAACTGTCACACATACACTCTAATGCATTCAGCAACATTCACAGGCTTGTCAACGATTATAAACATTTATCTACATAAGTATGTACGTACATACATATATCCATACACAAAGCAGGCTGAAAAGTTCTTTCAACTACTTTTTGTATTCCTTTCAAATACAACAATTTATCAATCCTTTCCTGAACATTTAACACAAATAAAGAACTTTTCAGATTATCCTCGTTTATGTGAATAAACATGTGTGTATTTTCCGTTGTTGTAATGTGATAATTTTTGTCTTTTATGTCCTTTTCAATAGTTCTTTTTTAAATGTTGCTGCTATTTTGTGTTTTCTTTAATTTTTTGTTTTCAGTTTTTGCCATCGACTGTTTCAAATGTGTTTCATATAATGGCACCAACAAGGCTTGTGATGATCCTTTTCACAATAATTACTCAACCGGTATATTGGAATCACCGTGCATGGGTGGACGTAAAGGTAGAAATGGATTGTTTCCAGCTACAGCATGCATTAAAATTGCTGGTTACTATGGTAAGCAATTTGTCGTTTTTTTCTTTCATTTTCAAAAATAGAAATGAACTTACAATATAAACGGTTGTTGTATGATGACAATCTTCGATGATTTATGGCGATTATATGCTGATGATATTGATGATGTGCTATTTGGGAACATATTAATAGTCTTTTACATGGAAATTCTGATAGATAAAAAAGAAACAAAGAATTTTTTGAAAACAAAAGAAATTGTTACTTATTTAATAGGGCTGTTGTGCACTTACCATACCATACCTTAACTAGATTATAGACTAGACTATAGAATAAATTATAGATTCTGCTTTATTATAGACTACTCTATAGTCTAGACTATCGACTAGATTATAGACCAGACTATAGATTAGACTATAGACTAGACTAGACTATAGACTAGATTATAGACTAGACTTTTCACTAGACTATATACTAGACTATAGAATAGACTATAGACCAGACTATAGACCAGACTATAGTCTACCTTGACTAGATTATAGACTAGACTAGACTATAGACTAAATTATAGACTAGGGTTTATTATAGACTACTCTATAGATTAGACTATCGGCTAGATTATAGACTAGACTATAGATTAGACTATAGACTAGACTATAGATTAGACTATAGACTAGACTATAGATTAGACTATAGACTAGACTATAGATGAGACTACAGACTAGACTATAGACTAGATTATAGACTAGACTATAGACTAGACTATATACTAGACTATAGACTAGAATATAGACTAGACTATTGATTAGACTATAGACTAAACTATAGACTAGACTATAGACCAGACTATAGATTAGACTATAGACTAGACTATAGATTAGACTATAGACTAGACTATAGACCAGACTATAGACTATACTATAGACTACATTATGGACTATACTACTGTAGATAGGCCTACAAATTATGTTTTAGACCAAAATATAGGCTAGACTATAGTGAAGATCGATTCTATTTACATTTTGATGAGAACAATAAACGTTTAAAATACTCACTGATGACTTTAATATATGTTAATTTTAAAATTTTGTTATATAACAGATGACAATGGTGAAACTATAACAGTGAGAGGTTGTGCTCTAGATAGTGGCACTTTAACTACAGACACGGAAATCGTACGTATGTCACACTGTGGCAAATTCTATTACGATGACAGGTAAGTCAGAAATACAAATTAAAGTTAATAATTTTAAAATAATATTTTCTATTCCTTAAGATACGTACATGGCTGTCTGCAGAGTTGTAGCGATGCCGATGCCTGTAATACCGCCTCCCAAACTCTACACATATCATCAACGACATCCCTTAGATTAAAATATTTGCTGACATCCTTAGTTGTAATATTTATGAATAATTATCAATTGGATACCACCAGGTAGCATTACCGTATACTCTAATTAGTATTATAGTCCAAAAATATCTAACTATTATAATCTAGAGAAACCAAAAAAATAAAAAACAAGCAACAAAAACTTAACTATTATAAATCATGATAAGAATTTATTTATTATTAAGCTGTAAATTTTGAAAGCATTTATAGCAAAAAAACGAAAATAATATCATAGATTATAACGACTACATATATGTATATTAAAAAAAGAACATATTTTATGGATCGAAATATATGAAATAAATTCACACATTTTACACCATAAATCTTTAGCAAACTACTCGTTCGTTCACAAATTCAAAGTAAAAATCTAAAAAAACACAAAGCATTAAGTTTTTCTCAACATTTTTAAAAATCATTCGCACTGTAAAACCAAGCAAAGGGCAAAACTTCTTAAAAAAAAAACATTTTACTTTTTTATAAAGCAAAGAAAGAAATTATATATTTTTGCTATATTTAAGCCAATCACCCATAAAATATAAAGATGTTTGTTCTCTACAGCATTAGTTAGAAATATAAAGAAAAAATATAAAATTCCACAAAAAAAGAACGAAAACCCCATTATCCTCTGGCACACGTAACTTTGTCATTATACACTCAAATAAATTTTAACGATATCGAAGGCGAATTTCGTTTTGTTCTTCTTTTTTTTGTATTTTTTCGGTTATTTGTAATTTGTTTTCTTACAAGTGAATTAACATTATTACTATTATTATCATACACAGAGATGGAAAAGAATTAAAACTATAATTTTTGTATTGTGTTATTATTTAATTTATTTGATTCTTTTAAGTCTCTGTATAAATATAAATATGAAAAAAGGTTAAAAATAAAACTTTAATGTGATTTAAATTTAATGCAATTTATGTACTAAAATAAGTATTACAATTTAATTATATTTATATAAAAATATATCAATCTACATATATTAACTAATTCATTTAGTATAAACTAACTAATGTAATTAAAAACAAATAGATTTAATTATAAAAACCTAATACTATATATACTGGCTTTACTAATTTAACAAAATATTTTAGTTTAGTTGCACTATGGATGAAACATTTATTTAATGCAAACAAAAACTTTTTCAAAGGTTCAATAGCAGATAATTTCATATTTGTATTTATTTTATTTTATATCAATAGATCAAAGTTTTGTGAAAATCGAGTTACATTTCATCAAAGGTTCCATATAAAATCCCATTTGGGAAATCACTAAAAATCGTTAAATCAAATAATCTAACAAATCTAGTAATCTAGTAAATATATCACTTTAAAAGTTTATTTATATAAATATTTCAGTATCATACTGTACTTTCTTACTTTTACTAAATTTATAAATATTTTAAAATTTTTTAATAATAAGGTTCCATATTAAATACATATTTTCTTAAATAAAAAGCAAACAAAATTAATATTTCAGTACCATAGTGTAATTTTTTACTTTTACTATATTAACAAAAAAAATATTTAAAAAAAATTGTTATAATTAGGTTCCATATTAAATACATATTTTCTTAAAGAAAAAGCAAACTTTAGTTATTAACAAGTTTAAACCTAAATTCAGGAATTTTTAATTAAATGCCTAAAATTAACACATGTATATATATCAACACTTATGCTAAGATGCGTTCACATTAAAAATTATATTTATAAAAAATAGTTGAGTTAACAAAAAATTACAAAGAAACTTTTTTGTTCAAATTTTATAATAAATTTTGTAAAAAAAAAAAACAAAAAACTAATTGCTAAGTTTAAGTATATTAAAAAAAATTATTAACATAGTTTAGAATTACTTAAAAAATTTCAATAGTTAAAAATAATACAAACGGAATTATGTAAATTATTTCAATAAACACCAAACGTTATCAACAACCATAAATTAAATTAAAAAATACTAAATACATATGTATGTAGCAGGAAATTTAGGGAGAAATTTAACAAGATTTGCATTCAAATTTTATAAATGAACTCAAAAGTCCAGCTATGTGAATTATTCAAACACAAAAACATTAGCCAATAGTGAAAATTTAATTAAAAAGGACAGCGTTAGCAAAAATTCATAATTTATCAACAAATCTCAATAACATTTTGTTTAGTTTAAAAATTTAGTTAGCTTAAATTTATATTTTAAATTTGTGTTTTCTTTTAAAAATTCAAAAGTTAAACCCTCTGTTAGTTTTTATAGCAATTGCTTTTAAAAGAACATCACGAAATACATACAAAATATACATTAATACAAACAAACTTTACTTATAAAAAGCCTAAGTAAATGAATAAAACATAACAAGGTAAATATAAAAGGACCAAGTTTAATATAAATATATAGAAAATATAAAACAAACAAAACCCCAAAAACACAAAATTCAGCCAAGTTAAGGTGTGATAATGAAAGGAATTTTTTTTCTTATTTAAACAGACAAAATATGAACACCTACTAAATCAGCTAAAAACAAACAAAAAAATATATAATAAAAAAATAATTAACATTCTTCATTTAAATACAAATGAGCTTGTTGTTAAGGTTTCCTTTATATAAAACTAAAAAAATTAAAAAATATAAAATATACATGATTTATAACTTGGGCTTCAAACAAAAAGTTAACTTTGCTCTCGAAACAAAAATAAAATAATTAAAAAAATTACTAAATATTAGATAAAAACTAATAAAGCTTGCATTCTCATCAAAAAACTAAACAATAAACCTAACAAACATTAAAACAAATCAAAATAACTAAATAAAAACTCAAAAAGTTTTCAAAACAAAGCAGATTTAAATAAATTGTTAATTACTCATTAAAATGCTTAAGTTTTCTTTAAAAAAAAGTTTATTGAAAATATTACAAAAAACTGACCAAAAATCATAAAATAGCAATTTTTCTATTTCATAAAAGTTTATAAAATTTAAGCTAAAATGCAAAAACAAATAAAAAATAGATTTGCTAAATAAATAAATTACATTAAATATATATTAAAAAAATACATTTATTATACATGTATATTTATTGTTTGCATTTAAAAGCATTTGCTTATAAAAGAAATATTAAAAAAGAAATAAAATCAAAAATTAATAAACAAAATGCATTACAAAATAAATTATCACTACAAAGAAATCTATTATAAAAAAAACATCCAGAAATCTTGGAACGTTGGTGGTTTTATTACAAATATCTACAGCAAATCCTTCAAATATTCCTGATCTTCTTTAACGAACTTTTCGGCAACATCTTCGGGTACAGACACCTGTTTGTAGTTGTCCAAACCAATTTCGTCTTCTCTCCTGCAAAAGTATTAGGAAAACAAATCATTTATAAGTGCTAGAAGTAAATATGATATAAATAAATTAATTACTTTATTAAAATGTCAACAACATTTTCGCAAGCCAATAGACATTCCTTGTCTTTGCCTTCTTTAGCCTCCCATTTATGCAGTTCACGTAGAATTTCATAGACACCCTTTTGTCTTAGTTGTTCACGAGATTTTTTTGTTGAACATAATTGTAGCAAAGATTCTAAAAGCATTTTGCGCAAATCAGGATCTTCTTCACGCGTCTTGGTTTCTGGTAAGTACTAAAATTAGATATAAAAGAAAATAGTTAATATGTAGGCACAAAATAGTTTAAAATAAAATTTTAATAAAAAAATAATGAATTCAAATAAAATGTAGTTTTTTGAAAATAAATCAAAATAATTATTATTAATTACTGCATATGGCTACTCTATTTTTCACTTTAAGTTTTCCTTTTCCTGTGTTAATGCTGCCATCTACCTTTCTTATATAAGCAACTTATTGTCCTTTTCCTGTTTGAAATGCTGCCACTTTACTTTATATATTAAAATATAATCCTAACGTGTTTTTGTTATAAAAACATTTAAATGGCAACGCTGTCGATTGTACTGTTCTTCTTCTTCTTTTTTACTGACACTAGCTAATTCTTCTTCTTGTTTAGTCAATGACGCGCATTAAAACCGCAAAGTAGTGCAAATTGGAATTTGTGAAAAAATCGTTTTTTCTAATAAATAACTAAAGTTAAAAAGTAAAAAGTGCAATTAATTAAAGTTCAAAATGAAAACAACGCTTTTAAATGCAAATTTGAAACAAAAGTGCAACAATTTTGTGAATACTCAACTGCAGCGAAAAAAAGCTAACGACAGTCTATTGGGGCATCAACAGGTAAGGTAAGTAAATCATAATATTATTTATAGTTCACTTACTTGCAACTCCAGTGGCAACATTTCATTTTCCTCATCTGAAAACTCTTCGGGACCACATAGTGGATATAAAATGGCATAAAGAATGTCATCGGTTTCCCTTAAAATAATATCGTGGTACACGGGATCAAAGCAAATATTCTTAAGAATGCCAATTGTGCCGCCTCGTCTTACTATAGATTCCTCATAAGAAGCGAAAGGTAAAATCTTGTCCAGTAGATTGTATTTGTTGTGGCAAAACAATTCACGACCTCTAGTTGTTTGTGTCAAGTTGCAGAAGATGGGTGCCAAATAGTGCAGTTTAGCCTTCTTTTTATTGTAGTCTAGTTTGGCAAAAGCTTTAGCTAAATTCAATAAAGTTTTTGGATCTTTTTCCAATTCATCTAGAATTTCATGAGCCAAAGACTCCACACGTGTGAGATTACTCAAAACCATAGTCCAAGGATCAGCCAATTCAGAGTTTTCGTCTGTAATATGTTTAACAGCAGCAGACACTATTTCAAATTTCTAAAAAAACAACTTGGTTAGAAAAATAATTTTTCTATAATATAATGAAAACTATAGGTATTACCGGATGCACTTGTTTAGCAGTTTGGAAAATTTTGATAGCGCCATCCTCATCGGCTGTTAGATTAATCAAACACAAAACAGAATCTTTTGAAATGGCCAAAGTAGCATCGGTGGTTAAGTTAAATAAAGCTATTAACATATCATCCAATGATAATATAGCTGCTTTTCCTTCTGGTGAACCAGTAAGACCTGTGAATAAATTGTTTTTAATTTCAGTAATCTTTACAAACAGAATTTGTTTTTTGTAACTAGCCTACCCAAGACATGAGTTAGTGCCACCGCCTTTAAATCCAATCTTTGTGTTGGTTGCATAAATTGTACAAATTCTGCCAAACTTTCCATGTCGTCTTTCTTTTATTTAATAATTAAGTAAATAATATTAATTTAGTTTAGCGTAATGCTTTTTGTTTACTAATTTATAAAAAAAAATATGTCTAACAGCTGTTTTGTTTATACACGTGCAATAGATAAATGTGATGCCAGACTGCTATTTTTGTTAATTTGTTTCATTCC
The DNA here is from genome assembly GCF_022045245.1 of Lucilia cuprina. Classification (NCBI taxonomy): domain Eukaryota; kingdom Metazoa; phylum Arthropoda; class Insecta; order Diptera; family Calliphoridae; genus Lucilia; species Lucilia cuprina. The sequence continues at coordinate 100,239,967 of NC_060952.1, read as the reverse complement.
GTTTTGTTTCAAAGTAATGCAATAACTATTGGCATATCCCAACATACATAAAAGGTTATGTAGTGAAAAGGGTAGTTAAAATGTAAATTAAACAAGTCTTTATTAAATAATAAATTTATAGATAGTTAAATTAAGTTTTTTATACATGCTTGTGTTTTTCAGATATTTTTTTTTCAATTTTGTTTTTTCGAATAAAGTTGATGGTCATCAAACCGTTCACTATTTTCTACAGAATTCATTTTTTTAAATAAAAGTAATATTTGATCTCGGATTTTCCTTACTTTTAAGTTTTTCATACAAAAAAATTTTTTTAATAGAATATTGTCACAATTTTAACAATTATTAATGAATGGACATTAACTGTGAAGTTCTACAGATACAAATATTTTTTAGATGAATATTTGTAGTGATTAACTTTTTTAAAGCAGTAAACAAAGTTAAATTGAACATTTCTGATACCATACATATATAAAGTCATTTGTAGTATTTCTCAGAAAGTATTATAAATATGAAAGAATATTGTATCAAGTAAAAATTGTCCTCAACAAAAAATAAGAATTCGGTTTTTGTCTGCACTTAATTAAAAAATATTGTTCCATATCAAATATTTGTTGCTACATTTTCAAATAAACCGTTATTATTTAGAGACAAAAACAGAGATGTATATTAAAATAATACAGTTGTAAAGAAATTCTACAGAGTTGTTTTACGAATTTGAGTTTTAACATTGAACGTTTATTTTAATGTGCTTATTAAATACATTTTTCGAGTTAATTGTTGTACAATGTACATACATTTATATGTATATATATATATATGTATATGTAATGCAAAAAGAAAAAATTACATGTAAACTAATTAAAACCCAAAGACCCGTTTAACTGATGAGTAATCTTGATTTTTATCTTGTATATTATTTATTCTTAATAAAGGAAATCTTTATATTCAATATTTCATTTATATGGAAGTGATCTTTATCATTATCAAATCCAAATGAAATCTTTGCCCCTTTCTCTCTATCTCTTTCCAGCTGGGATGAGGTAACGGTGTTGTTCTCTTCAATGAAACAGTTAAAATAATTAAAAAAAACAATTTAAATAAAAAACCGTTATAAATTGTCTTAACGAATTATTTAAATATGGTCTGTATTCGTACGTACGACATGGTATGTTCGTATATTTTAAAAATGTTAGTTACGTCATTATTTTACCAAATCTGGGAAACAATAAGTATTTCTGTGAATGTGTTTTACTAAATTTTTTCAGTTTGCTGCATTGACGAGAGATGTTTTAAAACGAATTATATATAACGGTTTATGGTTTAAAAATATCTTATTGAGGTTTTTGAGGTAACGTGTTAGTGTTATAATTATGTACATATTTATTTATTTAAATTTTTAGCTCTATATAAGGAGTAAATTAAATAAAATGTGTATAAAAATAAATCGACCGAGACAAATAATGGAGGAATTGGACGGTAATTTTCAATAATAAAATAAAGGGGTATGAGTAAATTTTGTGTGAATTGATTAAATATATTGTGGTTTTACAAACATGCTAATTTGATTTATAATTGTTAATGTTATATTTTAAATGATTAAAGACAAACAGCCTGCCTGCCTGTTTGCCTACTTCCCGATTACAATTTCATGATTGAACACGTAACACCACACTTGTCTAATGTATGAGTGCTACTATTACTGGGTGTATGAATGACATTCAAATGGGTGGTTGAACTCTTCTCTTTTCAAAGTATCTTCCATAGGAACTTCTTATGATTTTAATAAGCTAGACTTACAAAAAAAATCCATTATTTATATATTGGCAACGTGTAAAATAGGAAATATTAAATCATAACGATACGTGTTGGATTCCCCTTCCTAATACGCCTTTCGCACATACTTACATACATACGTGTGTACTGTATGTGCTTAATATGTACATTCATATATGTTTGTTTTAAACACGCAGTATGTGCGTTAGTGATGTAATATGTAATATAACTTCAATGTTCTTCCGGGAATTCCTCAGCTAAAGTTTTCAAACTATTCCCTTTGATTTACATAAAAATAACTGCCAAAATTAAATTCAAAAACAAAAATTTCAACTTCTGGACTGGACTTCCATATAAAACACTGGCTGACTCGAAGCACGTTCACCCAAGTCGATTATAGTTTCTAACACTTGTTCCGACATGTTCGCATATAATTTGCCAATCCAGTCAGGTTTTAATGCTATGAATCGATGATAATCATAATTTCGTTTGTTCTAAAATCATAAAAATTTAAATACAACAAATATCTATTAATTTAAAATTCACCTGGCACACGATCGAAGACGTTATTAAATAATCGTTTAATGTTTCATATTCGTACGTTGTTTGATCAGCGAAACACGTCATTTGCATTTAACTCCTCGTATTCGTTTACGCTCGTTCAAGTTTGTCCAGAATATTAAGTAAGTTTACGCGCGCGTTTATTGTTTTTGTTTTAGTTTATTTGTGAACAAAATGCGTGTTTTTTGCCAGGAACATGTATTTATCGGTGGTCAGGTTTTTATAACTATATTTTTTTAGAAAGTTAAACGGGATGTATTTTGTAGTAAGTATAGAGGGGAAAACCCAAAATCTAAACACTCCTCTATGAGGAGCACGCAGAATTGCGGTTTCAGTTTCTAGGAATTATGAGGAGGATAATAAAGTAAATAACTTTTTAGGGGATTTTTTCACATTGAGTTTATTTGAATTTACATTTAGAACGATAAAGTACGTGTGATTGTTTTATTATTTGTTTGCTTGTTCATACACTGATTTTGAATGGATAATTTTAAAATATTTTATATTAATTTGTGTGTTTTCTATCTAAATTAGGATTTATAAGTATTAGATGTAGGTACTTAAAAATTGTTGGACGAAATATAATTAATATTTATTTATAATATGATTTTAGATTTCACCTAAGAACAGAACCTAAGATTTGCAGACTTGAGTATAATTCTCATCTATAACTTATTTGATTGAAAAGTCGAAAGTATTAATTTTTAAATAAAAGTTAACAAAAAGTTTTTTTATAAGTCACTTCAACAAAATATAGATCATTATCATAAAATTGATACTTTTATTATTTTTTCTTGCATCTTAAGTTCTCATCATTGTTGTCATGTGTTAAAAAAATCTTTATAAATTTTTTGTGCAAAAATTTAAAAAAGCCTGCCAGAAAAAATAAGATAAAAAAGTGCTAAAATGAAACAAGATATTGATCTTAAGGAAGAAGTATCATGTCCAAGACAAAATAAACATCTGTTAAGATCTTAAGATATAATTATTTCCGTTTTTTGCCGACAAAAATTTTGTTTGTCATGTCCGATAGTAACACACACTCAACAAACAATTGCTCTCAATACAAAACGTTGAATATGCTCAGTGATCAGTGAAATTATCTTCCGAGTTTTTTGGATAAAATTTCATCTCTTTGTTGTTGGCCTCTACATAGGAGGTCATAGAACGGATACAAATTAATTGTGTTGTCATGAAATAAACTGTAATTTACACACAGAAGCAGCTAAATTCATATGAAGGTTTTTGGAATTCTTGTGAAGAGAGAAAAAAAATATAATTTTAAAAAACATCCGTTCAGGTGGTTTAAATTTATTTCTATTTGAATTAGATTCTTAAACAAAATACATGTACTTATTTTATTATCTATTTCTGAAAAACTGTATAAAAATAAATTTTAATCATATCTTATTTCTTAACAGACAATAGGGATTTCTTAATTATGTTTCTTCATAACTCATTAAATCTTCAAATAAACATTGAACTTCTGTTAAAAATAAAACTTTATATATATGTATAAGTATGTATGTATATTTCACATTTGTGGTAATTGATCTCTTTTATCTTCCAATATTGAACAGAAGAGACAAAAAACACACACAGTGCATTCATCTCATATGTATATACTGGACAAAAAAGTATTAAAAACCATCATCTTCATTTAACACTTTATGTCTGTACAAAATTACCTTTTGTACCAAACTTTCTGACTGACCATACCCAATAAAAGAAACGTACGTGTTTTTTTCAGTTTTAACAATATCATGATGTTGATTATGATGTGATAATGATGAAGAATTGAGGTTATTAACATACAACTGTAATTTGATATAGTCAGAAGGTAGACGACCGTTTCCATCTCTTTTTTGTCTTCTTCCAAAAACAGCTGATTCTTTTATCGTACGGCTTGACTGATGTCAACGATGATGATGTGTGGCGTGACGCAGGGTAGTAATGACCCGTGAATAATATACGGTCTTGTACCCAATTGGGTTCTTTAGAACCGGCATGATACTAATTCTGATATTTATAAAAAGTCGCCATAATTGCTCTTCTGCAATCCTCCTGCACAATTACAAGTGAAAATTACTTCACAACAAGATTTTTAGACGGGTTTATTTCTAAAGACGAAAAAATGATATAAAAAATGTTGTAAATTCATTTATCTAACAATTCAATATGAAAGTTTGAAGAAATTCTGGTTCTATCTAATTTTATTGTGTCCAAAAATTCCATTCAGTTACATATCTCCATTTCGTTATAAAAACATTTACATATTTAATAGACATTCTTACATAGGGATTAGCTTGCAACTGGACCTAATTTTGCATACACTTTTTATTCTCTCATTTGAAGGGATATATTTAAAAATATCGTTTTTATGCAAAATGTTTCAAAATTATATTTTAATAATTTAAAAAATTAATTTATTCCAACACACGTCAAACAAAAATTAGTCTACAAGTGGCGCCATTCAACTACTGCTAGTTCTAGTATTTTTCCATATAAAGTCTAACCCAATTTGTACTAGTGTATGTTGTTCTATTAACAGTTCTAGTGGTATTAAGACAATTCTCGCTTCATTTCTTGCAGGGTTTGTTTAAAAGTTCATAAAATTTTGTCATCAATGGGCAAACCGAAAATATACTCTATTTTCGCTTTAAATATGCAGTAAAGAAACTCAAAATATAATATTTCTAATAAAATTTTGAAAGACACTTTTGATGGCAGAATAAAATAAAAATGCAATATCGGGATGCACTATGGTGAAATCGTTAAAGCAGCAGATTTTTATTTGCTTATTTAAAAAGTGCTTGGGTTATGTCAAAATAAATTAATTTGCTTTGATTCTAAAAAAAGCTTATATATGTGTTTTCAAATCAAAAAAAAAAAAATTAAATTTAAAATTATGAAATAAAATGTTCATAAAAATGTTTAAACAAAAAAATTCAGATGAATATTGTAAAATACACAAAAACTATTCAAAACATTTCAATGTTTATTATGACAAAACCCAACACTACACAAAAAAATATGTATTGCGATTGTTGCCGAAACGCTCCCACCTTACATGTACAAAATATTTCCTAAATCTTCTTGTTTTTTTGTTTAATTAACATATAATTCAGCGTTTCTTGATCAATAAGTTTTTTGCAATGAAAAACCAGGTGACTACAGTTGAATGGAATACCATTTAATAAAATACATCGGGGGAACACGTCATACCGCAGTTTCTTAATTGTTACACACACAAAACAGTAGGAAACACTGAAACAATGGATTTAAAAAAAAATGTTTTTATATTTAAGTAATACTATTATATTTAGAACACCTTTTAACAAATTAATAAAGAATATTATTTTAAAAAACTTTATTAGAAAAAAAATTGTTAAAATGTAACAATTTCTACAAATTCTAAATTATTAAATTTTTTTAATTAAAAAGATTTCATTAACACCACGAACACATAAATAACTAAATGATTGATTTAAATCAACTTTTTTAATGGAATTTATTATTGGAGTTTTAATTTAATATTATTAACACATAAATAAATATATGCAATTTATATAGTAATACACGACTTTAATGTACGACATAAACCATAAACATTTAATGTTACGACGAACAATACTAAAACTATAATTTATAATATATTATTCTCCAAGAGGTGTGTCTCAACTTGCATAGTTTACAATACTGTTTATAAACATGAAGACACTGCTGGTGACAAACTTAATTTATTTAGGGTCAAAAAGAACAAAATCCAACAAAACCAATTTACAACCGGAACATTCATACTTGCACTTGTATCTAAAATTCAAAAAAGAAAGATAAACGAACAAAGTATAAAAAATGTGTCTGTAATAGTTAGTTAAGTTACATACAAACCTTTTTACCCAAAAACTAAAATACACAGAGAACTAACCTGGTTACCTAATAAGAAACCGGGCCAAAAAGAAAAATACATATATTATGCTGTTTTACCAAAAAAAAAAAAAAAAAACAAACATCCTCTCAAGAAGAAAAACGGAAGTTAAGGAAGAACAAACGAAAGAATACCAACACTATACGCCGGTTGAAACAATGTCCATAATTCTGCTGTTGTTATTAGTTCAAGCTTAAAGTTTGTTGCAACATGTTTGTTATGAAAATTAATATAAATATTCAAACAGTAGACAGAAATGTTTAAGGAATATTTAAACACGTGACTGATTTCTTCTTAAAATATGCTCGTTTAATAATAAACATGAAATATGCACAATGGGGAGAAACTGAAAATAATATATTGCAAAAGCTTATTCGACTAAATTATAGGCAAAGATTAAACTATGATTAGACTATGACTAGACTATGACTAGACTATGACTTGACTATGACTTGACTATGACTAGACTATGACTAGACTATGACTAGACTATGACTAGACTATGACTAGACTATGACTAGACTATGACTAGACTATGACTAGACTATGACTAGACTATGACTAGACTATGACTAGACTATGACTAGACTATGACTAGACTATGACTAGACTATGACTAGACTATGACTAGACTATGACTAGACTATGACTAGAATAGTAGTTTACTTTTCATGTTTTTTTATCTTTAATTCTTTAATCATTAACTTTCCCATGGTGACACTGAAATATTCCATTTCTTTGTAGTTGTACGTTGCTAATGACGAATAAGACCCTTAGAATGGTTGTAATGTTGTTGTGTTTATGTTTGAAGTCTTTCGTCGAACTTGTTGCAGCAAAGAAAATTTTGTTTGTGTCATACTAAAAAGGACATTGTTCGAAGCGAAGGCATGCAATAAAACCGACAAAAAACACAACTACCACCGAATGGGCTAACACAATTTTCCTTTCATTATCGTTTTATGTTGTATTTATTTTTCTTATATATGAGGGCAACTTCAATGAGTTCGATTGTTAGTTGTTAAACGCATTTTGGACAACAAACTGTAAATTGTTGCGGAGTTTTGTGTCATTTAAATAAATACTATATTTTGACTCTAACAGGATATTAAGTTTTTGAAAAATATCATTAATTCAGTATCCAATACAATGTCAAAGTTAGAAGTTACGAAACATAAAGAAACGGTTAAATATTAAAATTCAAATTAACATTATTAGACAATAAAAATTAAATATATCTAATAAAAAAAGTAAAACTAAAAGTAAATGAGGACATTTTTACGTGTGTGAACGTCTAAAACAAAAAACATAAAGGTATTAAATAGTTAATTAATTTAATTATTATTTTTTTTTTAAATTTTTAATAAAAAAAATACAATACTTATATAGTGCCGCATAAAATCGATAATAAAAGTGTTTTCTGTTGTTGTTTTGTTGCAAACTTTAAAATTGGATTGTGTTTATATGAATGCGTCTCTGTTTGTTTTGGTGTATGCAGTGTCGTGTAGTGAGTGCATTTGGGATTTTTGTGTAATTAAAGTTGCACAAATGAATCCATGTAGTGTTGCAATGTTAACTGTAATTGGACTGGTGTTTTCTAACTTTTAATATTGTTAATAACTGGTATTGGTAAAATGTTTCATTTCTAGTTGCTTTGTTTTCATTTGGTATTTAATTAATGTTTATTATTACAATGAATTCATGTTGATTTTTCAACTGAAATACAAATTACTTATATTTAGCAGCAGACAATTTTTGACGGTTGGTGGTCATGGCGCTGGCGTGGGTGTTGGCGTTGAGGGTCGACTTGTTGTTTTCCTTGTATTCTTAAATTTTGTTTATTTAGTGTTTGTTTTACAACAAAATTATTGTTATAAATTTCCTGCAATCATTTCGATTTCTAAGACTCAGACTAACACTTTCCTCGACATTCTAGAGAAACATTAAGACCACAGGATTTCTTCCTTTTTGTCTACACACAGTGCAAGTTTTCGATGTAGTCTATGAATATATTGTAGGGTTTGCCTTTATATTGTGTATTTTGCAATTAGTAGTAATTGTAGTAGTTGTGCTGTTAGAGTCCTAAGAAAAAGAGAATTTGTTGACATTGTTGTTGTTGTTCTATAATGATAATAATTGCGTTGTCTTTAAGAAACATACCCTTTGATATACATAGGTAATTGTTGTTATTTTACAAAATGTAAACAAATTAAATACAATTTGTTTTCATAAACATGCTTGCTTATAATACATATACACATAAACGTTAGATACCTATGAACTCTTATACAAATATATTCTAGATATATAAAGTATGTATGTACATACAAAAACAATCATGTCACCTCTACATTTAGTATGTTTCTACATTTAATGCATTTACTGTTTGTGTTATGTCATTTGTATTTCCTCTGTGGTATTAAAACTGTCATTCTAAGACACCTTTAGTTGGCTTTTCCTCTGTTACGGTTTTTATTTGTGTGTGATTAAGTTTAAGGTGTTAACTTAAATACTAAGTCATTTCAAGGCAACAATACCATTAGTATGTATTAAATATACATTTTTAAGATGAAAAAGAAACTGTATTTGTGTTTGTTTAATTCAAATTCCTTTCAAGTTGTGTTGCTAACGTATATAAATACATATGTGTGTGAACTCCCTTTGTTGAAAGAAAGGCATATTAAGCTAAACCGTTAAGCAATAACAGCTAATGTTTGCAGTGAAAATATTTCATTTATCTCTGTAACATTATGTATAATTGCAGCACATTTCGCAAAGTAGCTACTATAAAATACACATTAGTGTCCTTTAGAAAAAGTTTTACTTTATTTTTTTCTCCTTATTATATGACACGTACACGAGCGATGGAATCTTTGACAATATCTCAACCTAATTATGGTAATATTAAGAAAAACAATATGTTTCGATACCTAAAGGCAAAAACAATTGATTCTAAACAATATAATGAAAACACCAGACGCAATGCATTTAAATTGCTAAATGGATGAATGGTTAGTTTTATATAAAATCTTAAGGGTGGCATAAATTGCAACTGTTTTATATGAAAAGAGTAGGTGTTTTTTAATATATGCTCAAATGAGGGTTATACTGAGAAAATATTATTTTATGTTTTCGTTTTTGTTAAAATATTATAAAAATTTAAAATAAAAATATACTTAATTTGAAAAACCAACTTTAAATTGCAAAATTCGTAGTAATAAATAAAATTAAAATGTAATACATATACCTTAAAGTATGCAATATTTATAAAGTGTTTATGATGTTATCGAAATAAACTAGCTCCTAGAATATTCGTGAAAAAATTTAGTTTTGTATGAGGTGGAAAGATTTTGATAGTTTTTTATTACACAATATATGCTTTTAAAGTTAAAATATAAATTAGGATATATAACCAGTTTTTTGAAGTGATAATTACACTAGACAGCAAATTTTAGTAGTAATCTTCAGCTAAGATATGATTTTATGTCCCGCACGTAGAATTTTTACGCAATACCCTTTGTATATACTTAGTTTTAAAGGATGCATTTTTTTAAAAAGTTTTGCTCATTTGCAAATACTTATATAAAGAGCTAAAGCTCTTTTTCTCTTATTAGCTAAAATAATTAAAAGTCATAAAAATTATTATTAAAATATTGCTTCAATTTTAAAATGTTCTGTTTTAAATGTTTTGTCCATTTATGTATTTGATTGCAAGAATATGTACATGAAAATTCTATGTTTTTTAAAAGGTTTTCAGAGCAACTACAAAGTTTAAATGCTATATATAAAATGCTCTTTCAACTATTCTTGCATTTAAAAATTCTTTTTGCAATTTAGCTTTTAGTTAATTTAAGAATTTTATTTCATTTATTTTTTGTGGCATTTTTATATATTCGAACTTTTTTGCAAGTTTTATTAAATTAATTTGTAGCTTGACCTCGATAACAGTTCTCTTGTAAACTCTTTTCTTTATTTACTTTTTGTTTTGATCAAAAACAGACATAAGAAAATTCATAATTTTCCAAAAGTTTCATATTGTTGTGTTATTGATTTTTTTTAAAGATAGTAAACCATAAATCAAAGTAACGCAGAAGTTATTCTAGACCAATTATCAAATCTACACTCCGTTAATCGTTTGGTATAGTTATAAATTTGTAATATTTCATCAGATATGAGATTGATGTTTTTAATGCTGGTGGCTATCAAAAAAAACCTTTTTCAATTAAATTTTATTCTTGCTTCTTTTCTAGTTTAGTAGCTATTATTTTAAAAAAGTTCTAAAACATTAACTGATAATTTCAAAATAGAGAAACTTTACATTAACCATGTTTTTTAGACAGAAAATACTGGTTTTATTTTTCTTTAGTTTTTTTTTTAAATATGTAGTACTCAACAAAATGAATTCTTTTGCATGAAAGAATTTCAAAATCCTACTAGTATCTGTGCGTGCAACTATGAGGGTGAATGTCATTGCCAAAGGTTGAAACCAAAAAAGTAAAAAATAAAAAAAGAACAAGTACATGTGTTAACAACATACCAAGTAGTTTAGTCTGCAAAATACATGAAATGTTCGCGTGTAATTTATTTTAATTAGGAAATTTAATTGACGGTTAAAAAATAGAAAAAATCTTAGAATCCCTGAACTTTTTGTCACTCTTTAAGTTTAACATTTAAAGTTATTTTTCCTTTGTCAGTTAGATTTAAGTTAGATACTAACATATCTATATATTTTCATCCTAAATATAAAAAATTAGAAAAAAACGTGAGTCTTAGATCATTTATTTACAATTATACTCCCACATTAATAGTTTACATTTGGCTCATGTTAATACAAGACCTTGTAAGGTTGCATAAATAAATGGTGCGTTTAATTTTAAACTTTTTCTATCTTATTTTCTACAATATACCGTAACACAGCAGGTGATTTTTACTGTTTATAAATATGTGTGTGTGTGTTTTTTGGAAACATGCTTTTTCAAAAGTAAGAATTATATAGTAAAGTTTTCTATATAATGATAATGTCGATATTTTATTGACAGTTTGTGGAAGATTTCAGAGAAAAGAAAAAATTAAGTTTATATGTACAAATGTAAGAATTTCTATGACATGACAATTCAATACATATAAATATTTAATAAATGAATCAATGTCATTAAAAATCTCTCTCATTCACACACACACGCCAACAATCACATATGTATATTGGCCGATGTGAAATCTAACTTTTCATGTCATTTACTGTTTCCTGTACACAAACCGGAACTTACAGGATTGTGTGTATATGTTGTATTCATGTGTTGGTTAAACACAAATACATACATATATTATATTTATATTACAACTATAATTGTATATATTATATAGATGTAAGCACACTTATTCAATTTCATTTCCATTATTTTTTCAAGTGTGAAAGACAGATGAAAAAAAGTTAAACTGACTGAATTTATCCGTAATCGTTTATTTATTTTTTCCATTTGAATAATAAAATTTAATGATAATTTTCTTCCACTTTTCTTTATGTTTTATACATATTTTTTGCATTTTAAAAACTTTTTTCTTTTGTTTCTTTTTTGCTCCATTTTTGTTTTTACTATAAAATTTTGTTTTTTTATATTATTTTATTCTTTTTTAATTGTTGCTTTTTTTGTTTTGTTTTCTTTGTCGTAATAATTTTAACCACCTTTGTACATACATATTGTCTAATAATTTTCCTTTAGTTTTATTTTTTTGCAATTAATGTCGTCATGTCGATGACGCATTCTTTAGGTGGCCGAGGTACCCCTTAACGTGTAAGTCTAGTTAATGGACTTTTTCCACTAGTAGTTTTACATGTTTATTTAGTTAGTATGTGTAGTTATATTAGTCAGTTTTGTATTGCTGTTGAATAGAAAAGATAGAAGACACGAGAAACACATATAAAATAAGTTTGAAAACAAAAGGTTTTATTTGGTAAGTTTAAGTTGTGGGTGCTTACTGTAGGGGGGACTGGGAAGGTATTTGTAACTAATAATAGTAGTTTATAATTAAATCGATTGAAAAATGATTAAGGTGTAGTTTCAAGGTCGATTGTCTTTATTTGTTAAAAGTTTTACAGTGCAATCTTTCATTAAGAGAGCAACAATAGCGGCTAATTATTTACTTTGTCTTGGAAAGAAATGGTTTTTAAAAGAATTTAATTACTTTTTCAAAAGTTTTATAAATATACATATTTTAAAATCATAACGTAGACATTATTATAAATTCAAGCCAAAAAAGTATTTTGTCATATTTCAAATTATTTAAATTATATTTGATTTTTGGAATTTATCTACACATAGTGCAAACTATGTGTAGACAAATTCCAAAAATAATGTTTACTAAATCAAGCAATGAACTCTGCAGTTAAAAAATTTGTAATGTTTTGTTTTATTTTCAATGATTCCTAAAATTATTTGATTTTGGTCCAGTCCAAAAATAATTTGGTAGACTTTAATGGACAAATATATTTTTATCCACTAGAGAGTATTTTATGAGTTTGTGCTGATGTTTGCAACGCATACAAATAACCGTGTCTGTCTGTCTATCCGTCAGCCTGTGTATCATGTAAAAGTAGTTCTCAAAGAACACGTCGCAATTTTCAAGATAATTTAATAAAATTTGTAACAGGCATTTGCATTTGGTTAAGATCTGCATAACATCTTATTAACTCCTTATTTGTAAGTACTTCATTAAGTACTTATTTGTCAGCGATTGTGTTATTTACTCCAATATCATCACAGTGTTAAAATAATAATATAAACATATAAACTATAGGAAAGCCTTAGAACTAATAATTTTGTAAAGAATGTTTTTGCTGGGTATGTTTTCATAGTGTCGCCTAATGTTTAAACCAATAGCACTTAGAAAAGCAAAGAAATGCAGTACAATCTTGTATTCACGATTAATTAGTATAGTTGTAGTACTTAATAAATTACTTGGATTTAGTATATTTTTACTACAAAAGAAGTATAAAAACTTAACAAGACAATGTTATTGACCGTAATTGTCAATAGACATAAACACGAATGTTTATAAACGCAAAGATACTTCAATCTCCTAAATACCCTGCAAGGCTTAAAGTGTCTACAACTCAATATGAATTGTTTATTTTGCATTATTTTACTAGTTATTCAACTAACACAATGTGCTACATATGGTGACAATTATTTGCTTCATATAGTCCGCAAAGTCAACAAATGTAACAATTTCCATGAACAGCAGGGTTTGTACTAAAATTGTACACAATTTTGTTATGTAAGTTCTTTTAACACACATAGCAAATATCTTTAAGGAATTGTTTTGACAATGAACTTAATAACATTTAAATGCTTATATATAGTTTTATATGGATTTTAGTTTATATCTTCTAACTGTTCGTACATGGAGAATTTAATTAAATCTTTTTAGTCTACTTCCTTATTAACAAAATAAAAACATGAACAAAAAAATATGACCAAGATACCGGTAATTAATTACTTTTATAACCTAGTTTAACAAATTAAGGGCTTATTAAATAAACATTTTCTGCTATAAACCATATAGCGTTTAAAACCAAACCGTTAGCAACAATCTATGTTTTGTATACATGATAATATTTTACTGTTTTAGTATTATTCTTAGGATGAAAACAATTTCAAACAAAATTTATTGCGTGACTTTTCAATATAAGAAGTAAATTAACACACAACCATAAATTCAGATATTTAAGCGTAACATTTATATCTAAATAAATAGTATATGTAACTAAATGTAGCAGCACGTGCTTGTGTAAATCTATACTAAGTTAAATGTTTATCTTCATAACGGTTTATTTGAATATTACATAACTGAAGATTAATGGTTTTAACCCAAATATTACTTGAGCTGTTTTTAGATAAATGAAGCAAGATAAAGATTTATATTTACTTTGTCTTAAAATCCTGTTTGTCCTATTTCCTGTTCGTAAATTAACAATAGATTTTATGACCTTCACTTGAAGTGTTGTAAATATTTTACTTGAAATGTTGTTTGATATATAAAAGCCTTTGTGACATTTACATATGTATATTATTTGATCCAATTTCAGCATGACCTACTTTATTTTTTTTTAAACTGAATATATGTTTTTCCGAGTGCTGGAAACACTCGACTAGAAAGTTTTTTAGGATATTCCTTTATGCTTAATACAATGTATGTGAAGAAATGCAAATATAATAATCTGTATGTTTTTTTTAAATATTTAGCCTCTTATCAACTTCCATACATAATAAATACAAATATTTATCTGACAACTAATTCTGATTTAATATAATATCAGGAAAATCAAAGTATGAAATGAGTAGGCCAAATATTTATGGAAAATTTCGTCCCTTTAGCTTGTTCCATTCGGAATCTATCTTGTTTTCAGTAGACGGCAGAAGGATGGACATGACTTACAATTGAAAGAGGATCTAGAATATATATACTTTTATTGCTCTTAGACAAATATTAAATACTAAACATACCTAAAACAAGCTCTTAAAAACTTCTTCCTTTTATAGTCCAAATGTCGTCATAAAATTGTTACAACATGCCACACTATTCTAAGTATTCATATGTAGATCAGGTCGTAGACAACAAATTCTATGAGGTTTTAAAAACATCTATTTTATATATAAGGTTACCTACCTACAAATGTCTCAGAAATAACAATATGAACAACAACAAAAGATTTTTTATTTTACTTTTCAATGTTCAGTCCCTGCATTTCGATGGGGCGGCACCGAACTAGTAATTATTAGCTATTTAAAAATATCCTAGACGGAATTTTCAGGACGTCATTTGACTCTGCAATAGTTTGATTAATTTTATATAAGTTTTTAAGACATTCGACATAAATACACGTTGTATTTGAAACTGCTGGGTTATGTGTACTTATGTAGTAGGATATGTTGTATGGGAGTGTGTATAC
The DNA here is from genome assembly GCF_022045245.1 of Lucilia cuprina. NCBI lineage: Eukaryota > Metazoa > Arthropoda > Insecta > Diptera > Calliphoridae > Lucilia > Lucilia cuprina. The sequence goes on along the minus strand of NC_060952.1, from coordinate 100,224,758 downwards.
AAATGAATAAATTCGAAAATCTATTGCTTCATTTTTAAAATGAATTGAGTTTAATATCCGGTTTGACTTTTTGTTGTTCGTTATTATTCAGGCGGAATAGAGCTAAGTTTATCTCGTTTTTTTATAACTCTGGGTTTGTTTGTGTGTATCTATGACTTGGTGGTGTAAAAAGTGTAAAAGTGAAAACTGTGTTTTAATAAAGATATGACTTCTTGCTGTTTTTTATTTTTTTCTCTTTTTAATATTTTATAACCCAGCAATTTCATTGTTATTGATTTTTTATTTCTCTACTAGCACAAAAACTACATACATATACATATGTACATATGTATCCATGTGTTGTGTGTGTGTTTTTTTTTTCATGAAACTTGTATGTATGCAAATGTGTCTATGTGAAAAGCAAACAAATTTAATCGAATTTTTACACCCATACTAATGAAAATCATTGGCATAGAGTGAATTGAAAATGAAGTTAAAACTATTGGAAATAAAAAGTTTTGAAAAATGTGTTATTCACACTTTAATTTTATTATAATCATAGGCTTGATTTTAAGTGTTAATTGTAGTTTAGATTATAAGTGTGAATATATGTATGAATGTATATGTTTGGCAAATTAATAAAAATGCTTACGTGAAATTTAAATCTTTTGGAAACGCAAGTTTAAATTTTAATATTAATGTCATATATAACACAAATGTATGAATTTTAAATATAAGTCACAAAGGCAAATGGCTTAAAGTCATGGGTAGTATGATTGAAATGGGCTTGAAGTTATCTATTTAAAAGTTAGAACGTTTCTAATCAATGTTTACAGATGAGTAATAACCAGACACATGATATATTCAAATATTTTTTTTTTTATATTACAAAATCCTTTTAAGTGTTTTGTTGAAAGCATTTTAAATGATTTTTCATTCTTTTGTTAATAGAAAAAATCCCACCAAAAAGGAAATATTAAAGAGCCATTTAGTTATAACACTATCAAATCTACTGCTCTACTTCTTTGGCTAACAACATCTAATAGATATGAATCTGCACAATATAATTTGTTTTTTTTCTCCCATTCAATCTTTTAACAAGAATTCCTCAATTCCTTACAACAATTTGTTTATTCTCAATTTAGTTATTGTAGTTATTTTTCTTCTTATTTGTTTTTTGAAGAACAGTTTTCTTTTTTATTATCCTTTTTTTGCTGTTTCTGTTATAGACCAAAAATCGTAAGATGAGTGTTATTATTTTATTATGGAGATGATGTAATGAATGAAATTTCTAGTGGAAGTTTTTTATTTTTATTGTATAGACTAAAGAACTTTAACCTTTAGGAGACATAAAAAAGGTTTAGTTGGGCATACTGTTTTTTTGTAATAAAATTTATATTTTAGTGGCATAACACTATTTCAAAATATGCTAAATATATTAAGTACGTATTCGTATTTTAGTATTGCAAATGTATTTTTGTCGGGATTGTTTAACCGTTATATTAAAAATGCTGAAAATTACTAAAATGTTAAAATAAGTTGGTAAAATTTCTTTAAATTACTTTTTTAAAAATAAGCTTCATATAAAGCTTTAAAATTATTTAAACTAAACTTTAAACTTCAAATTAAGCTACAGCTTTTAAGAAGCTTAAAACTTCGCATTAAATTTTCGATAATCCTTTATAAGCCTGATAACTCAAATTGGATTAAATCTTTATCCCTTTATTTTTGTTTTTTTTTTTAACCGTTTTGGGAAATAAGAATGTTGTTTGTGAATAAGGGGGTTAGTATTTTAGATAGACATACAGAAGTCATTACTATTTGGTCAACTTTTAATATGCTTCATTTCATATAAAGCATATAAAAATTCGAATTAAGTGTTTGAAAAACTTTTATAATAAGCTCAAGAAGCTTTCAAAAATAAATCAAACTAAAATGAAGCTTTCAATATAAGCCTTATATTATTCTGAATTAGTTTCGCAAAGCTTGGGTCTTTAAAGTTAAATAATTAAATAGACTTCACTATTTAATACAGTTTTCAACATAATTTCTAGAGTTAATTTTTCAAAAAAAAAAAAAACTAACTTCTTTGATAAACTCTTGAAAAATAAACAATTATTAAACATAAACAAAAAAATCAATTTAACATAGATACAATATCAAACCAACCACAGGGATATCTACAAATAATTGTAAGTTTGTAACGTAAATATAAAAATGATGACAGTAGCAGTTGCTCGTGTTTGTATAACAAAGAACAATGAACTATCATAAATTCATTGTCACCCATAAACCAGCAACACGGACAATTCTTAGAACACGAGCAACAACATCAGATGTTTTAACAACAAACTAATGATCCTTTTTCCACAGAGTTGTGTTGCATTTGTGAAAGAAATAGAAAATCAGTTTTAAACAACAAATAGAAAACAACGTAGCGAATTGTACTAAAAACAAAAGTATATATATAAAAAGTTTTATTACCAGGATTAAAAGAAAAAAAGAGCTAGTTGCACAAGAAGTAAAACGGGAAGATAAGGGAAAAAAGCCCTGCTTTGAAAGTAAAGTTTATTGGCCTGAAAATAAGAAAAACAACAGCAACACATTAAAACAATTGCCAACCTAAGCAGGAAAGGTAAAATTAAGGATAAAAAGAAACTCTTTTTTTAATAACATAAACCAGAAAGATGTATTTTTGTACAAATCATACCATCTCCATTTACTGTATGCAAATTATTGCATATAGAAGTTAAGATAATCCTCATAAAACTCAACTATTTAAATGTAAAAGAATTTTTGCTTGCATTTAGAATTAGACCATTGCGAAATGCAAATTGTTGCTACAAAAAAGATAATGAAATAAAATGAATTTGCATATTTTTCCAAGAGAAGTAGTGTAATTGTGATTTTGCATAATTAAAACTTATAATTAAAATATTTGCTTTTTTATTAGTTTTAAGTGGTGTGCCAAGCGCTCCTTTCTAAATAAATATCAGTTTTTGTTGCACATTTAATTGCAACTATTTAAGAGAAAAAAATATTAAACTTTTATTTTTGAAATTAAGTGATTTAAATAAAACATTTATTAAATTAATTGATAAACTTTTTTTTAATTTTTCATTAAGATTTAATAGTTTTGGGGTCAAAATGCACCAGCTTTAATAAAATAAGAAGAATTTTTTACAGTTTTAAGCTAAATATTATTGTTGTACATTTGTGTATGCAGTAGATTTCTCTTGTTGGGTAAAAAAAGACTATCTTTATGATTTTGACTTCGGACTTCTCTAAAGTTCACTTAGCAATACTTAAGTAGAGACGAAATTTCTTTTTCATTATTTACTTTTCCAAAATGAGTGATTTTTTTAAGAGTACTAAATTATTTATTGACTTCTTTATCTATTATCTTAACTACTGACATGTCCACTTGCTAGTTAGGGATTATGTCTGATCTTTGGCCTAATCTATCGACTTGTATTTATAACAGTATATATCTACCCCCGTTACATATTCAACATATTAATGCTTTATTTTAGGTTTATTGCACACATTTTGCTTGCAAAATTCCTGCAATAAACCAACAATAACTTTGTTAAGCATTTATGAATATGGAGGCTAGTCTATATGTAGCACTAAATTTTCCGTACCTGATATGTATTGTAATACTTTATTAATATTTTAATTTCGTTAAGTTCTTATTTTAAGAATTTCTTTGTTACACGTGCTTTTCAGCGAATACACGTGAATCAATTGGTAAGTGTTTAACTTATTTAACCACTTCTTAATAGCTGTTGTATAAGTACATATATTAAAGAAGATATTTAAATGTAATTATTACATTACACAAGAACCCTGGATGTTAATAGATACTTAACTCAATTTAATACAAATTTTTTTTATAAAGTTCGCACTTAAGTCAATCAAGTTTAAAACAGTTTGATAAAGTTTTTATGTTAAACAAATGTTTTTTCTTCGGTATCATTAATTGTGGGTTCAACACTGAAATTTATTGTGCAAAAAAAGCTACAATAAACATAAAAAGCAAATAAATTTAAGCGTGTGTGTCGTCTTTTCATAAATGTTGTTTGTCGGTCTGACTGTCTTACTAAATGTGTGACGTGTATTTTAGTGCGTAAGTTTAAAAATGGCACGTGTAGTTTAAAACAAAAAAAAACTTCAATTCTATGTTAGTTTGTTAAAACTGCGGCTGGTTTTTCGACAAACAAAAGAAACAGAAAAAGACATTTTCAAGAAAAAAAACAATATTCAAATTTGCTACAAAAGCAACAAAGTCCATGTAAAATGAACTGAAAACTGAAATCTTGTAAATAAAAATTTAAATATTTATATAAATAATTAAACAAACACACAGATACCCGAACATACACACACATATGTACATACGCATGACAGTCTGACAGACAGTTTGTGACTTATATACTCATATGCTGCTGCTCTTTGGCTTTTAAACACTCTTGCAAACAAATGAATCGTAAATTTCAAACAGCTACTGCCAACTTTTGTTGTTTCCTTCTTTACGGTTGTTATTTATGCTGAGTATCTGTATGTGTAAGTGTTGCTGTTGGTCCGTCCTATCTATATCTTTAAGTTGATATTTATGTCGCTTTTTTATACTTTTGGGTTCATACTAGTAGTTATTACAGATAAATAATATACTTAATCGTTCATTCCTATACTACGCTAGTAAATTTTCTTAGGCATACTATGTAATAAAATATAAAAAATCAAATAAATAAAAAATAAATAAATGACAGACACCGTGGAGCCGTCGACTTATGGTTGTTGTTTGGCTAATGAGCCGGTCTATCTAGTAAATGACATACATAGATGGAACAGAGGGAAGGACGGGTATTAAAGAAACATGCAAACTGTGTCGGCAATTTTTAATACATAATTTTTGATACTTTTGGTATGTCTGCTTAACAACAAGAAAAAACTGCAGAACAAAAAAACTCAAAAAATAAAAACTAACCAACACATACACTCCCAAATAACAGTATCCTTTATTTAATGGAATAATAAATTGTTTGTTTTATTATGCATTCAACTGTTCGTTTTGTTTGAAATTTTTATGAAACATGGTGTTGAAAATGTTGATGATTAAAAATGCCGGTTATTATGTATTTTACACTGGAGAAAAATTTCAATTTATTTTTATTAAATTTACATTAATTACTTACATCACTGTAATAAAAATTTATGAAGCGTTAAAGAGGGGAATGGTTTAAATGTGTTAAAAAATTGCGTTTTAACAAGATTTTGTAATAAGTTGAAAATAATAAGTCGAAAATTTAAAATTGATTTTCAAATTGCTGTCATATTTATTTTGTGTCATTTTTACTATAATTTACTTTGAAATTTTTATATCAATAAAAAACGTATTGTAACTTTTCCTTTTTATTGTTTATAAAAGTTCACTGGAGATGTTTTCTGAAGCTTTTTTAGTTCCATTTAGTTGATAAAAGTAGATCATTTTACTTGTTTGAATAAAAGATTAAATTTAGTTTACTATTTGATAAACTAAAGGTCTTACAATTTAATTACTAGACAATAAATTAGATTTATGTTTTTGTTTTTAATTACTTCCTGTTTGCATTATTTGGTAACATTAGTCATCTATCTGCTTTTGTGCTTCTATGAATAATGCTTGATATGACTGCAAACTCATCCTTATTGCCAAATTTTTGTTTTATTTTATTTTATCATTAAAAGTAGTAAATATTTAAAAATTTTTTTATGAGTGTATAAATCATTGCAAAAAAAACTTCAAATATAAATGAAATATTTCATGAAAATTGAAATTCAAGGTTTATTTTAACGAAGTAAAATTACATAATCTATTACAGAAATAAACAACATTATAGCAAATATTAAAATTTACCACAAAGACAGTACAATCTCGATATACATAGTAAATTATCTTTACCATTAAGCATAACAAATGTTTTTTTTTTTTATTACTGCTTTAAGAATACGTAAATAATTTAATTTTTTAATAGATAATACTCTTCCTTGAAAATGTTTAAAATAAAATTTCGTAATAAAAATTCTTATTTGTTTTAATTTTTTTTTACAATGACTAAAAATATGAGTTGAATGAACCTGTTTTAAATTTTTTGCTGCTTTTTGTTGTTGTTTTTGTCTGTATCTTTATAAATCGCACAATCAATAACTTGTATCAATTTAAGATGTATTTCTCTGTTTTTGTTAAGTATATGTTTAAATAAATTAAAATATAATCTATAAATTTGCTTATTGCCATAATGTTATTTTGTGTTTATATAAATTTCAGATTTATTATTTTTCCATAATTTGTTTTTAATATAGTTCAATATACCAGTAAATATAATAATTATTCAATGCTGTATAAATTATTGTTCATTTACAATAATTGTATTTAATTTTTTTCTTCTTTTTTTGTGAAATAAAAGAATAAAATGGAAATATACGCCAATTTCTATCGACACATTCATACGAACACAATGAATATCCGAATTGTGCTTTTATTTAATTTGAAAACTCATGCATGTTGCAATAAAATAAATTTGAAATTATTAACACGTTGCCAAATGAATTGATTTAATGAAAGATGTAATAATTCAATTAAAATTTAAATATTTTTTGTTTCTATAATTTTCATTCTTTTTGTTTGTTTTCTCGGTTCCGTTGTTCAAAAATAAACAAACATTGCTAAGTTAATTAAAATTTTAAATAAAAATTATTTAATTATCATTTTGGGTATTTAGTGTAAATAAATGTATTACACTTTTGTTATGAAGAGTGAAAGTTTTTTTTTTTAATTTGTTTTATCATCTGAATATGTAGTTTATTATTTAAGGGTTAAATTTATGTATGATTTTTGACAGGGTCATTGTTTTTTGGACAATATTTTTTGTTTTTTATTTTACTAGAACACTTATTTGTTATTGCTTAATAATGTTTATTGGCTCTTTATTTAATGACTTATCAGCAGCTGTTTTGTTTTATTATTATTTATTGTTTATATGGGCAAATTATATTAAGGGTATTCATTAACACCTTTCTGTTTAACATTATATTCATTTGAAATTTGGTTTACTTTTTTCCTCGAAATACTGTTTTTTGTTTCATTTAATATGCTATTGATCAGGTGTGTGAACATGTTTTATTGGGGATTTAAAATACATACTCACGTGAAACCATTTCCATGCTATGATTCAGCATCAAGTAATAGCTCCACAGGAAATTATTAAAATATTTGACTAAATACGTAGAGAAATAAAAAAATGCTCTGTTATCGTTAAACTCAGCAGGTTGTTTAAAAATAGAAAATTCTCCAGAAATATAGTTTATAACCGTATATTTAATGAAAAAGTGCCCAGCAGTTCATTCGGTCAGTCCCGAACTTCCTATTTAACCTACCATTTAGAGTTCCTCTAGCCACCAAGCGTCCATGTGATTAGTTAATTAATTTTGCATGGAAAATTTGCGGTTTTGTTTGAATAAATTTCCCTTTTTGCCCCGCCAACAACTGGCCAGTTGACAAGCTATTTGAACATGTGCTTGTCCTACGTGAAAGACAATCGTCACTCCACAGGGGCTGTCTTTTTCGGATTTATTGACTCTTTTTCGAACTGCTGTGTATTACAAATGTTCAATGTCTTGCTGAGTCTATAAGCGGTAAATATAGATCTTCACTATTAGAGTCAAATTAATGGACAGGGCCAATATATCCCTAACAATGACAGAAAGCTTAACCAACAATACTTTTAAAAAAAAAGTTTGATATTTTTTTTGACAGAATTTTCTCCCTCGGTAAATGTTATTTTAATGAGAGACCCTCATCTTGGCGTAATTGCATTCCCATGGCAAAGAGGTGCTACCAGTACCTGTAGTCTGCCAGGATTTTACCCCGGTGATGATTAAATTTAGTCTCGGCCTTTTTCATGGAATGATTTGACAAGGAATGTACATGGGAGTACATGGCTATCTGCCTTCAAGGCAGACATTCAACTAATTACTTCTTTACGCTAAAAGTTTAAAACAAACATTATTGTCTGAATGTCCCTAATATTTACACATTAATATGGATGAATGATAACTATTTTTTGAGTATGACTTCATGACCGACTGACTTTAATCATGTGAAAATCTATTTTTAATCTCACATTTTTTGTTTGCCAGTTATTTTGGATTCACATGCAAATCATTAGTAAGATATTTTTGTACAGTTTGTCAATATGTGTTAAATAGCTGGAAGAAGAAAACTTACAACCAAACAAATTTTTAACTGTAAGCACAACGAACAGACAGACAAGCATTAAAAAAAACTTAAATAATGAAGGTGCAAAATCATTGCAAATTAAATAAACAAATAATTAAATAAGCTTTTAAGTATGATTGATCAAGATTTAATAAAAACTGAAAACTGAAACCAATTTTTTCGATATAAAAAAAGAGAAAAAGAGAAGTAGCAAAATCACAATATATTGTAAATTTTTTAGGCAAAGAAAGTCTTTTTAGATGCCAAACTATGCATAAAAAATGTATTTAAAAAATAATGAACCTTTTTTTAATAATTTTTTTGTTGCATTCTTTTGTCTTTAAACAAAAAACGTTTGAACTTAAGATAAATACTGAAAGCTGTGGCGCGTGGCTATAAGAAAAAACTGACTGTAACGTAATTTAAGCAAATAAGATCACATGACAGGATCATTATGATCAGCCACAACAACGTCATCATCAACATTATCATCTTCATGATTATAATGAGTTTAACTTGGCTTTTTACTAAAACAAAGTCTTAAGAAAAAAGAGTTTTAACGTTTTGTTTGAAAGTGATATTTAAGATGCTCCAGAAAAAAAAACTTTGAGATTTTTGTGTTTTGAAATTTAAGATACTTTTTTCATTAAAATCTTTTTTCTTATACTTAGTTTAAAATATAAAATTTTGTTGTTTGTTTTTCTTCTTTTTTCTTTTAGTTTATTGTTATAAATAGTTTTTAAATTAATAATGTTTCTTTTCAATTGTTGTGTTTTATTTTGTACTTTTCAAGTGAACAAAGATTTTTAAAATCTAGGTCATTTTGTGTGTAGAACTCAATACGTAGATATGTATATTGAGTGAATGAGTGAGTACGCAAGTACTTTAGAAATATAAAATTGTATGTGTTTGTAAGTAAGTGTTTCTGTTCATGGTTACTGGGTAATCACTGTATACTTACTTGTTCTTATATTATTTATTTCAATTTTCTGTTGCTATTCACTCTTCTTGTATTGTAATTCAAGTCTTGTTGCAATTTAATTTATTTTACACTTTTTTAATAAAAAAAGACAAGGGGATGGATGCTGCAATTGTTGCTGTTTTTTTTTTTGAAACTCTATACTTTTTATTTTATTTTGTAGTTTATATCTTCCTTAAATGTTTAAATAAGATTTTTTTATCTTAATTTTATTTATAAACTTTTGTGAGTATTACTTATAAGTTTAGCAAATATTTTATTTAATTTAACCTTTTATTTGCTTATCAACTGTTGTTGCTTTTTTGAGATGACTTTGTAAGTGGGTTAATGTCCTGACGGTTTTTAACCCTTCTTGCCAATATCTTGTCAATATATACTTGTAGTTTAACTTGTTCTACCGAAAACTGGGTCAATAGAACACAACCGAATACATGTACATATGTATGTATTGCTTTAAGATGCCTTGCATACAAATACATACATATATAAAGTATGCATATCGATACATATTGGTTCTTATATGCATCAACATTATATACTTGAATGTTCATGTACTCGAATCTTTAAGTTGTATTTTAATAACACTTGTGGTAAATTGGGTTTGAGCTATTGGTTATTCCCCTGTTAAAGATTAGTGAGCATTATTTGAAATTGTTGTCCAATAGAGATTTGTAATCTTTTTATCTTTTAAAACCATTTAGTGTTTATAAGTGTAACGTGTTACCAGCATTGACTGCTTTATGTTTAAATTTAATAACTTTAATATATTGTTGTTATGATAGATTAATAAAATTCCCGCACTACAGATTGCAGCATTTAATATTCCTATTATATTACTTTAAACTTGTTCCTATATTTCAATTTGTCATAAATAAAAATGAAATAAATACAGTCATCAATCATTTTTTGCAATGACTTTATATTAATATACATACATCACGAAATAACTTCTACCCCAAACCCGTAAAAAAGTATCATGCATTCGAGACCGACAAATGTTCAAATAGCAACAGCCCCAACAGCAGCAAACGTCTTTTAAAGTACCAGTCCCCCGTTCTCTTGGTATGAACTATTACGATAATGTTTTTTTAAATAAATTTTCAACTTAAATGCTGAAAAGCAAAAATTGTTTGGAAAAAAATTTTTGTTTTATTTTTAATATAAAATCATGCAATTAAGTTAAAGGCAAAAAACAAAATTTTTAATTACTCTTTTCAACAATTGCCATTAATTAGTTTAAACAAAAATTTTCCATTTTCATAGTGTTGGTCGAAAATAGTTCATATTTTGCTTTAGTTGTTAAATAATTTATAGTTAAGACATTTATAATATATTTGTTTTATTACATTTAAAAAACATACATATGGAAGTACGAGAAAGTAAAAAATATTTTTAATAAAATTTTATTCAATTGCATTCCAAGAAGAAGAGGAGGAGTAGCATTAATATATTTAGTTCACACAATCTCTTGGTTGAATGACATATTTGTCACATTTATTTGGATTGCGTCAGTTTTGTTGCTTGCTTGTTTGCATTGTCGGTATTTCTTTGCTTTTTCTCATGTCGTTTTGCAATAAAATATCTTTTATTTTTTATATAATTTTTGTTATTCTTTATTTTATTATTTATCTGAATGTTTGTTTCTTGAGGATAGAATGAAAATAAACTACATTTCACATTCATTTCAATTTGTCTTTTTGCAGGCAAGTGGAAATTTTAAAACACATTTAAGCTCAAAGCAAACCATCACATTATTCTATGGACACTATTAGTTTCTACTTTAAGTATTTGCTATTTTTGTTGTTGTTGGTGGTTATTATTTCTTGGAGTGATTTGTCAATGTTACTATGTGATTCATAACATATTTATTATGGAGAAAATTTATTTTCCATTCTAAATGGGTAGCTGTTGTTCTATGTTCAAGAGTCCTCTGGTATCATTGTAAGCTATGAGCTTTTTATACATATGTTTGCATGAGTGTTAAATATGATTTCTTTAATAAGTTTTTTTTGCACTATTAAGATTTATGTAAAAGAATAGAATTTACAATTCTGAAGAAATTTTAGAAAAACTTTGGTATGAAACATTTCACGAAAAACAACATTGGCTTCTAACCTCTAAAAAGTCATTTTAATTTAGATTTTTTATTCATCCTTTTCTTTTTGAAAGTTTCATTTTAGTAAAAAGTTTTTTTTCAGAAAAACATAGATTTTAAAAAGTTTTATAAAGAAAAAGCTTTTTTTAGTACAAAAGTTTATTTTCAGATAAATTAAGATTTTGAAAAATTTTGATAACAAAAATTTTACTTTCTTCAAAGAAAAACACATTTTTATGAAAAAAATTTTCTTAACTTTTAATTCTTGAGAACGGTCTTTTCAACAGGTTTATTTAACGCAAAAGCTTTTTCAGTAAAAGGTATTTAATAAGTATTGTTGATTGATGTATTATTTACATGTTTTAAATTCATTGAAAGTTAAAAAATTTGTTACAGTAAAAGCCAGGACTTTTTACTTTCCTCTCAAACTCTTATCTTCTAAAGAAATAAAACATTTTCAAGAGAGTTTTTTGTTTTAAAATTCTGTTTTTAATATCTTTCCCTTCTTCAAATTGTAACCAAAACCAGTGAAGCGGCAGCTGTTACTGCTGGCACATGTGATATACAGGCTAAAAGAACACATAAACATACACATTTCAAATGAAATGCTTAGAGTGAAAGGATATAAAAATCTTTGATACTTAACAGAATTTGATAGATATATCAACACATATTTGAGCATGTCTTTATATGAAGATACCATTTTATAAATCTTTAAAAAAATGAAAATCAAATAATGATATAAATATTTGGAATATTTGTACATAAATGTATTTGTTTATAGATTTAAATGGAAAATATGGTTCATGTAACAGTAAAATCCAAATGATTGTTTAATGTGTGTGAATCAAACAAAAACAATTCGGAAATCACACGTGTTTATGCGAAAACATGTGATAATAGCATTCACGTTCCTAAAAATCACACAATCAATGAGCAACATGTTGAAAAGAACAACTTTCACTTGAATGACCGCGTTCTATAATCCCACTAACTTACATTGATAGGTACTGTTGTATTTTCCCTATGATTTTTTATTGATAAAAAACTGCTCACTATTTAATCATTTTTTTTATTTTCAAATAAGATACTTGTTGATAATTTTATTTTATGTTTCGCTTTTTATCTAGAATCTATTGTGGGGGGTTTTTGTTAAAGCTACTGTTTTTCTTCGTGCCACATTAAATTCTGAGTAATTTATAAAAAATCTTAAGAATGTTTTATGCTTTTCTTTGCACAGACAGCAGAAAGCAATGTGGTTTCTATATTTTTAGTTTTTGTTGTTATTGTTGTTGATGATTGGCAACTGCTTCTAACGAATTACATTAAAATGCATTATATTGCAAATTTTATTTTATTTTGCTTTTTGCCATTTCATATTTGTGATAATTTTGCACATGTACAACATGTGAACATGGAATTCGAATGCATATTTTACATTTTCCATGAATTAAGTACAAGTTACTAAATGTGTGCAAGTATTAAGTATTATTCAGTTTTTATTATTTTATTTTTAATTTTTCACAAATGTGAATTACATTTTTATGTGTTGAGTTATAGAGAATTACAGGTATAAAGGCATATTGATCATTCAGAAAAGTAACAAGTGAAAAAATATTATAAATTTGTACAATACTTAATTCTGTAAAAATATGTTTTGGTGGAAACCATTAAAGAAAACTATTTTTGTCTATGATAAAAATTTACCACTGATAAATTTTAAGAAATTTATGATAAAAATATTTATTAAAATTATTTATAAAAAATTGGTAATTTTTTTATCGTTTAATGTATGTAACTGGCAAATAGATTTTTTATATATATTTTAATAAAAAAAACTCAATATACTTACGTCACTTATGTAGGGTATTTAAAATAATAACTGAATTTTAATTTAGCAAATCTTTTAACATTTAGTGGCGCTTTTAATAACGATCGTATTACTGAAACACAATTAAATAAACAACATTTCTTAAGAAAACATTTGTAAATTGAATAAAATTTAAAAAAAAAATAATTTTATTAAATACGAAACCCTAACATTTTTAACATAATAAAATGAAATTTCCGACAATGAACTTTATAAAATAATATAATAAAAGTTCAAATTTAAAAAATTCTTATGAATTTAATAAAATTCAAATTGAAAACTGCTGAAAAATAAAAAATTTTCGCAAAAAATGTGAGAACTTAATGATTTCAAGAAACACAAAATATTTTATTATCACATTAATTTATTTTCATTTTTTGCATATTTCTGTTTTATTTTATTGATAAAACTTTTTGCTTAATGATTTTTTGCTAAAAATAAAATCCAAAAAAAAAAAACATAAAAAATTCCAATGTCATACTCTTTATTTCATGTTATTGCCTTCTGTTTAAACTGACATTTGACATGGAAACATTGCGATTGTCTCTCAAAAGAACGAACGAAAAAGAACTACGGAAAATTGTTATTCAATTTCAAGTGATTGTTGTTGTGGAAAACCAAACAAACTGTCTGTCCGTACGTTGCCAAATTCTTCCATAAATTTCACTTTGAAGAAATGTAAAATATGGCAAAATGTGTCAATATCATTTGTTATATTTGCCTAATTAAAAACTAAATGTCAGACATAGAAGAAGAAATTGACAAAATATCACAAACAAATTCAATAAAAAGAAAAGAGAACAGGAAAAATATATAACAAAATTTTAATATTTACCTGTATTGTATAGAATCCACCTTTGCTACCGACAAGCTGTTACTACGTGAAGGTCATTGAACTTTTAAAAAACAGGAAATTAAAAACTGTTTGTCTTGGTAATTGAATATAGACTAAGGTGTGGAAAACACTTTATAAGGTGCAAGTTCAATATGAATATTAGAAAGAAAATTGTTTTTATTGTTACTTTGAAAATCTCTTGGTATAGATGTAAGAAAGCTTATATAATTTTTTCAGTGTTTTAATGTAAGTTGTAGTAAATTATGAATCATATTTGAAACTAAGGGCTTGGTTTTACAGTTCATGGAATTGAATAAAAAACTTTCCTGTAGAAAGGAAAGGTTAGTTTATTGAAAAATATTTAATAAAAACTATATTAATAAATGTCTTCCAACATATACCTACAAAAAAGCTTTTTAAGTTAAGTCTTCTTCTAGAAAACTTTTTCAACCAAAATTCTTCAAAATTTAATAAAAGCTTTTGAAGCTATTTTTATACAAGTTTAAACAATACACAATTTCATAAAAATATTTTTTACAAAAAATTTTAGTTTTTTACCCAAATCTTTTCAGAAAACATTGGATTTTCAAAAAAGAAAATCGATTTCATTGCTAATATGTTAAATTTAGCAAGTACATTATCTTCTGTTGATCGCTTTTCGAATACATTTAGAACTAAATTATTCCAGCAGTTAACTTCTACATACAAATAAATAAGAACATATCAAAAAAAATTACAATTGCAAAAACAAACTTTCCATTTTCATTAATAAATATACATATCTATAAGTCTAAAAACACACAGACGGACCATCAATAATTTCTCTAAATATTTACTTAAAACAATTTAAACTTAACTCAAATATAAATAAATACAACAGATTTATAATTAAATATTATAACATTTTTGTCTTTAAATAAATAAACACAATATATAAAGAAAGACACCAGCGAAATACCAAAAAATTGTATTTATTTTCGATTTTGTTTGTTTAAGATCACGCATTAAACAACACGTCACATGCCCATCATTGAAAACCCAACAACATCTTTAATTTGAAAAGTAATAAGTTAAAAAACTAAACAAATGTTTTCTACTATTTACTTATAAGCATTTTAACTCATTATTTAAACACGGTGATGACATTTAAAACAAGTACTTACAACGCTTGATTGCAAATAACCATTTAAAAAAGGACTTACAAATAAGAAGTTAAAAAGTAGTTATGCATGGGCTTCTGTTTAGTTATTATATTTTGCATAAAATACGGCTTTTCACAAAAAAACACTATTTTCTTTCTGTGTGTGTGTGTAGAAAACTCTTGCTAACTCAAAAGTATTTACCTATCTGACTATACGTAATTCACTTTAAAAGTGCTTAAAAATAATGCAGACGTTATATAGAATTAATTGAAAAGAAAGTGGTTATGTAAGTACAAACTTTTAAATAGTTTTTGCTGGGTACATACTTTTTCTTTTTCAAAAACTGCTCTGCACTGCACCGCTGGCAAATAAACGAGAATTTTTATTTATTAAACTTGTTACTCGTACTTATTAATTAGTATTTAAATATTAAACAAATACAATGGCATTAAATTGTTAAAACATAAATCATTTCGTAGACCTCTCGTACTAGTTAAAAACTAAAACAAAAAAATAAATAAATTTGTTTGGTTGATTTTCGTTGAGGTTTTTTTTTTTTTTTTGTTTATTTCTGAGCTAAAAGAAAAACTTTTCCATGCACAAACTAAACACAAATTTTTATTTATAATGGAAAATTTGTAAATAAAACAAAGTACTACATAAATATTGACTAAATACTATTTTAGCTAAAGAAATATGTATGTATGTATATTATGATATGCATTTCTAATAAATATTTGTGCTAATTTAGAATATTACACTGACCTAATAAAAATGTTATTGAGCTGTCTGACGCTGGTCTAGAAGTGTCTAAAAGTTGATTTAAGATATTTAAATATATGCATACATTTCTTGACAAGAAAAGGTTATTCCCCATAAATGTTTTCTTTTCATTTTTATTAGGTTTTACATATGTATGTATTAGTTAATTTGAAAGTGTTTACTTATATTATGTTAATAAAACAGGATAATCCTGTTCCAAATTTCCAATTGAGGTCATTGTCGTAGGGAAAGTAACGGAAAATATGTGAATTTTATATCAAATAGTGTTATTTTTAGCCATTATTTTTGCTATAAATACACTTTCTTACGGTAAATATTTATTTTACTTACCTCAATTGATTACACTTTTACTTTGACGAGTATTTTTGGGTCAGTTACTTAAAATACATTTAATACCGGTATGCGTATCGTGTAAATAAATGAAATGATGATATGTATGTGTTTGATTAAAATTTACACATTCGTATGTACAATACACATGTGTGTATGTAGATATATTTAACAATTTTATGGAGAGACAACAGTAACAAAAAAAAAACAACGAATCACATTTTTATCCATGTGACGTTATGACGCTCTGATTAATTCTAATTAATTCAATTATTTAAACCTGATTAAGATTTTATTAAAGTTTCTTAAATAATTTTATTTCACTTAATTATATCAATTTTTTTATTAAACTATTTATTTTAATTTGTTGTGTTTTGTTTCTTGTTTTACTTTTATTAGATTTTCCTTATCAAGTGTAATTTTTTGCTTTTTTTTCTGTGCTACTTGTACTCGTAAAATTGCATAATTTTAAATCATTTAGTCGATTATTATTTATTAGTTACTTAGTAGTAAATTTAAATATTTTTGCTGTGTAAAAATATGATTAATTTGAATGAATATTAAAAAAGAAAGAAATATTGAAAATGAACACATGAACTAAAAGTGATCTAAGTTAAGTCGTATTTAAAATATTTAGAAATTTTTAAGAAGTTATACATTCGTGTTAAACAGAATCTTAAAATTTTTGGGAATTTTTCATTTTAAACGTCTTTGTCATCTCCAATTGTAAAATTTGATTAAATGAATCACTTTTTTCCTAAATTAAAATTTCGAAAGTTTTACATATTTACGTAGGTTAAAAAATGTTTCATATATCGTATATTGTAATCAATTTGTATGTTTTATAATCTCTGAAGTGTCTGCACTGTAAAGCCTTAGAATAATTTCTGAAACAATGTTATAAGGAACTTCTAGAAAAATTACAGTAAAAATGTAATTTTGTTGAACCTTTTTCTCAAGTGACATAAATATGCAAGAATATTTGTGTAGGTATCTGTACATAATTGAGTTTAAGACAAAATGTAAACATCTTGAATTAATTAAAGATTATTTATTATCCATAGACTGCATCTTTTTCAACTTAATACTTGTTTGTTTATTTATTCGTTTTATTCTGAAAAAAGGTCTAATAATTTGTAATAAAATTAAATGAAGAAAATAATGTTGAAGGTCGTTTAGTGGCATAATTAAAATAATTCACTGTAAAATGAAATAATAATAGAAAAAAACACTTGTGTTTATTTTTTACCAGCAATACAAGACTTAAAGTCTATTAAAAAAGTGGTAAATTATTATGATTTAATATGAATATAAAATAACAAAAGAATTATAAAATAGCTGTACTAGTAGCAGCTAGCAGTAAGCTAACCGGTAACTAATTTATAATGACATAAAGTATGTATCATACAATAATAATAATAAATACTACGAAGCGATACAATACCACAACACCATTGACTGCAACACAATACAATACAAGACGTTATAAAATGCAAATGCAATTGCAAATAACTACAATTGTATAATTTGATATGCACAAATAAAAGTACTTGTGCATATTTTATTGCTTAGGAACACTAAATAGTTGTGGTGTGGTGGGATTTTTTTATTTTGCTTAAACTGTGAAAAAAGGGGGAAGAGGACATAGCAAAATCTTGGAAATGATTTGTAATGACTGGTAACTTTGCTACATACAGTATGTTATACAAAAGATATACAGAATTGCATATAGATAAAGTAAATAAAGAAGTAGTAGTAACAAAACTACCATGAGCAACAACAATGTCAGGGTTTCTAACAATATTTTTTATATTTAGTTGTTTTCATATAATTGATGGTTTTATGGCGGATATACAACAATCCATACTTTAACAATACAATAAAATAGAAAAATATACATATACAATACCACAATAAATATGTACATGAATTGATATTTATCATGACAGAAAGACATACTTACAGGCAGACAACAAAAAATGATTAGATGGATATTTTACTTACCATGCCACTTGCTAAGTTAAAGTCTATAAAAGTAAAAATATATGACATAAAACTAAAATCAAATAAAAAACTTTTCATGCACTTTGATTGCAAAAAATAAATATAATATAAACAAATGACACCTGTCGTTTACACCGGGAGTAGTTACAGTTCAAAGCTACACAACACTCACAAATTGTATGTGTAAAAATTTGCTATTTTTGTTATACATATAACACTGTCCAAAGTTCCCTTAGTAGACGTCAGTCATTTGGCCCGGGTATGATTAGAATAGAGTAAATTTCATTTTAGTGTTTTATTCACATTAATCATAAATTTTATTATTTAATTATTTAAACGTGTTTTATTACTTTTTATTATATTTTGGTTTGTAATATTTTTCCTATTTTATTCAAATAACAATACTTTTTAGCAAAGTAGCTAAAGGTCAATAAACTTAATAAAGTGTGCAGTGTGCACGCTGATATTAGTAGTTGTAAAAAATATTATTTCTAATGTTTATTTAAATTTAGTAAAACACATTCTCATGCAATTAATTTACTGTATATTTTGTTATACAATCCAATGTTTCTATACTTTGTAAGCTTTACTAATTTATTCATTTATACAACAGGACTTTAGATAAAATTAAATAACCTGAACCTGAATATCACTTTACTACTTTTTATCGAATAATCAGTTAATTACAGTAACAAGAGAACTGAACTAGAACTAAACTAGAATAGAACTAGAACTGAACTAGAACTGAGCTAAAACTAATCTGGAACTTAAAAAATCCCTTTAAAATAAAAATAAATACTTAAGTCGACTTTGACTTTGGACCTTAAAATATTTCTATAAAAAAACTAGCTATATGTCGTTACTAATTGTTTTGACTTCTTAAACGGTACATTTAAATGCAATTAACTTTTTAATTGGTTTTTAAAATGCTTTAATTAAAAAAATAATATTGAAATACCTTGCAATTGAATGACGTCTTTTTTTAGACCATAGTGCAATTTTCTTTGGGTAAATTAATTGTAATAATTATATTCATTAATGCGTTTTTTTTTTGTTTTATTTTTCTTAGTTATTCTAACTAGAAAACTATTTTATTAGCTTAACAATAAAATACTTGTGGAATTATTTAATACAAATGTATTTATACATATGCAAACATTTATTATATCTAAAGCAGCCATTTAAAGGAATTAAAACATAAAGCAAATACATTTTTCTAAGCTGTTCTTTTAAACTGTTAAAATTCAAATTAAAATAAAATAACTATTTGCAAAAAATAATTTCATAGCTTTATTTATTAAAAAAAAATAAAATTTAAGTCCTTTTTTTATCACTGCAAGTTAAAAAAGTAAAATGCTACAAAATATAAATAAAATGTTACAATCAGCTATTTATATAGTCAGTTCCTAAAAATGCTTGTATGAATATATAAGCAGTTTGGTCTTGCAACTTAATAAAGATGGCTTATTGTCTGTCATGTATCTGTATAAATAACTATTGTTTGTTTACCCATTAGCTTTCAAAGTATCTATTGTTTAATTTACTGGCATTAGAGCAAAACATACTTTTGTACAAAACCCCCTTTTAAGCCATATTATTAGTTGGCAATACAAACTCAAACAATAACAAAAACTATAACAATGAGAAATCAAAACTCAAATACAACAAAAATTATATGTAGTGGCCAATTAGCAATATACAAAATGATATAAACCACCATTAGATATTTACGATACTATATAGTATATATGCTATAGTATGTGGTATTTTATGTGTTTGTGAAAATTAGAATGTATACGGAAAACACTTGTAATATAATGTATGTGTTTGTGTATCTTCTTCAAATCACAATAAAATGTTAAGTATTTTATTAAGATTTTATGCTAAATTGTAGAAACTTAATAGCAACTTAGAGTCTGAAATTTTGCACAAACATATAGACGAACATATGTTGTAGACAAAAAAATTCTTGTTCAAACTACGTTGTTAATAAAAGTTTAGAAAATTTTGTAAAAATAAAACAATTTATTACAGTCATGTGTGTATATCATGTGGTGTAAATATTGAATACTTATTATTGTGTTTAGAAATGTCTATATGAAAGATTAGGGTATTCATTAAAATAGTTAAATATATTTTATAAATATTTTCTTTTTTATGAAATTCAACTAACAGATTTATATGGATCAAGTGATTCAAATACATTACATCATAAGTAATTTTAATTGATTATTAAAAAAAATAAAAAGTTTAATCAAAAATTAACAATTACTTTTAATTAGTTATTGAAATATGATGTTTTACATAATCCATGCATAGCCTCTTATGAATGTTCTTTATTAGATCCAAAATATATACAAGTGAAATATAACAACTTTAAGGGATACCCTAATCTTGTTTAATTTGGCAAATATGTATAATTATTGAAATATTTGATTAAAGACATAAAATAATTATTGCATTACAATTTCAACAACACGCGTACATTTTCTTTAACAGTAAAAAGTTAAAATATTAGGAACACTCTAATGTATTATTTGAAAATTTTAGTCGAAATATAAGAAAAGTTTAAAATGTTATGACAACTTTTTACCCCTTAAATAGATAGTCGTGTTTTCATTTTTGATATTAAGTTTAATTTCAAACTTAAATCAACTTTTTTCTAAAATTTCCTGTTCTTATTAAATATACCAGTTCCTGTAGATATTAAAGGAATGTTATAGATATTGTTATCTTTGTATCTATAATTGCAAAATCAACAAGTAAGTTATTATAAGATTTAACCAACACATTGCCGATAACAATGGATACAATTAAACTAATTAAAACTAAGTACTGTATATTGAAAAGTTTAATATCAACAAAATATTTTAAATAAAATTCTTATAAATTCTTTTAAAGTATTTGTAATAAATGTCTAATATTATTCAACAAGGAAATTACATTTTATACGAAAATTTAGTTAAATAAAATGGTCACCAATGGCCTTCTTTTAATATTCTTATCTTTTCCTTTTTCTTACCTTTGTACCATCCGTTTTAATTTATTCTTTATCATTTTTATAATTTTTTGCAATTTCCTGTGTTTGTGTTTAAAATGATTAAAAGTAATTTAACGATGGCCATTGCAATAAATATTAAATTGTCCTCCATTTTATCCTACTATATACTACACAAATATTACATAGTATAGACAATAAAAAAATCAATATTGTTTATAAAACTATCAGCGGTTTCTAAAAACAAAAAAGAACAAAAAATGTACATATATATTATATCTAGATTACATACATTATATTATAGTAATATAAAAAGAGACAAGAAGTAAAACACGCAGATATGTAGTAGTTATAGGCAAAATTAAAGAGAACAATTTATTAAAAAGTACTTCCCAAAAAGTGACCAACTATCATAATGGCATATATTTTGAAATTTTTTATCTAAAGCTTTACAAGTTCTCCTCAACGATCTAAATAATATGTCCATTATTCTTCCTCGCAAAAAAGAGCATTTTTATAAAAAGTGGATTAGTTTCATAAACCATTGAAAATTAGAACTATATCGGTCTGTTATTAGAGACCAAAACCTATGAATATATTTGTGAACTAAAATAAATTTTCAGATTGGACTAGTTATCATATATCTATAAGTTACAAAAGTAGAGATTGTAATTGTTATCTTATACAAATTATATACACGATCAAAACTAAATTAAACGAGAATCTAAATATTTTCCTAGCAAATTGCAATAAAATTTTTTTAATCAAGTATTCCTTAAATATTGTTAATCACTGTACATGGCACATACACATGTATGTTTACCTTTAATAATAAATAATTGAAATTGTTTTTAATGTTGAAATAAATAAAAGAAATAAACACACTTTTAAAGGCGTCTGATCGATTTCAATCGATATGGTGGCATAAAAAAACTTCAATACTTATATTATATAGTAGAAAAAAAGGCTTATTTAGTTTTGTGGCAGTTACTTAACAAATCTTTTGGTAAATACAACTTGTGATAATGATTTTGCAAAAAATTCATACACACCAACAAAACTTGAAAAACTAATTGAATTTGATTGAATTTTTTGTTGTTGTTTAAATGAACAAATAAATATAAATACTTCTTATCTGTTCAATGGAGGCGGGTGTTACGGGTCGGTATGCTAGTTAACAAATGGGATTAATTGATAAATGTCTTTTTTACAATATTTTGAATATGTAAGTAATTTCTTTTATTAAATTAGTGTATTTTTTATTAAATCGCAAAACAAAAACTTATTGTTCTTTGACCTTATTTTTGTTCATGGGTTTATTTTGTCAACAGACATACCAACCTGGGAATAAGACGTTTCTATCAAAAGGGGATTGTTAATATTGAGACACGTTTGGGTTTGTAAAAAATGTGGGTGTTGTTTTTGTAGGGTTGTTTTATGAAGTGTTCTGTTAATTACCATAATATAACATGTGCTTCATTAACAATATTCCCACTTTTTCTTATTGTTAATAATTTTATTGAAAAGAAAGTACCAGAAAAAAGGCCAATGGGCAAAAATAATCTATCTATTGATTTAAGCTTTCTTTTCTTCTATTTATATGTTGCTAGTAAACGTATCTTTTGTGTAAAATTTCATTTTTGAAATAAAAAAAAACCTGAATAAATTCAATCCCATATTTTATGTCATTGTAGATTTGTAATTTAAGTTAATAGTAATATGTAAGACCAATACACATACATACGTAGCTAGTTTGTAATATAAATCGTTTTTCATTTAAATACTTTTGGTTTATTGAACTTTTGTATACATGTTCCGAGCAAAATACAAAATACCTACTTTGTTGCACTGCATTTTCTTCCCTCGTGATGATAATGGGGTGAATGAACTTTAAAATGCATTGTAAAGTAAATAAAACGAATGGAAGGAAATTGATTTTACAGAATTTTCCTTTTCAATTTATCGCTTTTCTCAAGATAGTTGCTTTAGTTTTGTGGGCGCTAGGAAATGTCGCGTTGCAGTTGATTTTTAATGAAAATTAATTTTCTACTGCATAAGTCTCTGGTTTATTTATTAAGAATCGTGATTATTTTTGAAAAAAATTTCCACATTTTTGTTTGAAAATAGAGTGTACATATTTAAAAAAGTTCTTATAATACTTTAGCATTACATTATGGGGGAATTTTATTTGGATTATAAATGTATTATTTTGTTGTGGGATAAAGTTTATTTTTAAACACTTGTTTTAACGCAGTTTTAATTTAATGAATGATTTGAGTCATTTTTAAAGCAATATTAAAGTTGTCTAAGAAGTTGCTTCTATTATTCTGTTTAAAAATATTAGAATGGCTCGAAGTTAGGAAAAAATAAAAATAATTTCTTTAAACTTTTTTTTTTAATTAGGAAAAGTAAAATAACGAACAAAAAAGTTGTCAAGGCATGGTCGGAATGGAAACTAAATTAAAATTTAGATCATATTAATTGTAAATATCTTGTATATTCCATTGGTTCGCCATAATAAAGTTCATGCCAGAAGAAACCTTTAAGTTCTTTTGCAAAGCCCCGAAATGTTTAAATCGAGGTTCCACAGTTATGACTGGTATAACAAAGCATTTTTTTAACTAACAACTTATTTAAAAAGGTTTTCAAGAAAAACCCTTAATAAGTTTATGTCTTAAATTTATGTAGCACTAAGTATCAATTATATTTTATTAGCACTTTTGTTAATTTCGATTAAAATTTCAAATTCTAACTAATGAATTTTTAATGCATTCAGGATAAGAAAAAAAATCCAAAAAAGTTTTTGTACTTTTGTACTAATTTCTTCAAGGCGCATATTTCTGAAACTAGAAATCAATTATTGCGTCAAAACATTTTGTTGATTTATTAATATTTTAATCCTGTCTGCTAAAACAATCATTAACTCTTAACACGTTTCTTCGTGCATACAGCAATTACGTGTGGAATTTTGTTCCAAAAAAACAAAAACCCCGGCTCTCTGTACCCTTTTCTTTTATTGTTGTTGATGTATGTGTACTGTCTAAATTTGGTGAAATGAATCCCCTCTGTTTAAAAAAGTGACGTAAAAACAAATGCAATTTAAATTTAAACCTAAAAAAATTTAAGAATGTAAAAAAGAGAAATAAAAGTAAGACTCATACAATGTTGGCATTTTTAAAACAGTTAAACAGCTTTAACTAACTGTTTGACTAAATCATTTTTTCATTCATTACTTTCAGCATTCAAAAGCTTAATTTAAAACAGCAAATACTATAAATAAACAAAAATACAATTCATGCTCATATGACGCTATTTCTTAATACTGAATCCACATTAAAATGGAACCAGAGGTAAATGGAGGGGGCAAAAGATACTATAGTAGAAGAAAACAAAACAATCACCATTAGCTGTAGCAGCTTTAACTAGTATCTATCCCCATAACCAATTATAAAATCAAAGGTCATTTTACAGTCTACTACCACTACTTATATTTATTCTTTCCCCATTAATATAAATATTCAAATAAGTAGCAGCAAGTTTATAAAGTTTTTAATGAATTTTAAGAAAACATAAACTTTAATTTGTATTTTTACATACATGTTTGTTTTAAAGAGTACCAAAGTAGTTGTTTAAATAATAATAATAATAAAAAAGACGTCAATGTTTTGTAAACACGTTGCTGTGTGTTTTAAGAAAAATATTTTTTAATTTTATTATTTTTTAAAAAACTTGTTATTTTGTGGGAATTCCCTTACAAGCAACATATTTAATGATTAAGAGCAACAAGATGTTTTGTTGATCTTTGAAACTTGGGCGACGCTGTGTACTACTCCAGTAAACTACTGTAGTATTGTTTATTAGATTTAAGAAATCAAGAAAAATCACTAACAACTATTATACGTAGAATGAACAGTAGAAGTTGAGGTAGGGTTGAATATTATCAGCACATAATATAAAAGTGACTTATATTAATGGGTGTTATAAACTTTTTTATATTAGATTGATTTTTCAGCTCCTCCATATCCGTTTTGGACTTTAAGGATATTTTATTTTTGACTGGAATCTTTGTATTAAGATAGAAGGGGGACCATACACTACTTTTTAAAGCGTTCTCGAATTGAAACCTCAACACATATTCTTATTTTCTTTCTTGATTCCAATACTTAGATATACACATATATCGCCAAAACGGCGATAAATTCTCATCCATGGGGTTAATTCAACAAGGGGTAGGAGTAGTAAAGCTAGTAAATTAAACCAGATATTTATTGTTTCATTTAAATAACAAAAATTTAAAAAAAAATGCAACTCATTTTTTCTATATTTTTTACATCACATGGATCTTTGTATTTGACACATGTGCCTCAGGGACAGTTCGGGTTTTTAAATAATTTTTTTTGTGCTTCAAATTATGACATCGAAAAAACTGTTATCTCTTTTTGTTCACTATTGTTGATATTCTACAACCATTCTATAGGGGTAGCTGTGCCTCTATGGCGAATGATCCCCCTTCTACCATAAAGTTTTCTGTAAAAGCTTTTTGAGAAATTAAAATTGTTTCTAAAAAAGCTTTTGCTTAAACAAATTTCAGAAAAAGCTTTGTACAGAAAAACTGTTTTCTAAAAACAAATTTTTAAGAAAAAAATATTTATAAAAAAAGTATTTTAAATATGTGTTTTTTTAAATAAGTATTTTTAGGCCACACTTTATGAAAGATTTTGAAAATATTTTTATGGAAAAATAAAAAAGCTTTCTAAAGAGCTTCATTCTAAAAAAACAAGCCTTTTATGGAAAAAGGCTTTTGTTAAAAGCCTTTGTTGTTGTTGCTGAAAGGAAAAAGAAAAATGTTTTTTATTCAAAAATTCTCCTTTCTTATAAATTTTTTTTATCGAATAAAAGCCTTTTTTAATTATTTTGGGTTAAAAGCTTCTTTGTTTTTTGTAAAAAGCTTTTCAGTTATAATTATAAAATAAATTTCATTTTCTATATTAAGACTTAATTGCAGTTTTACAATTATAAATTTTATGACCTTTTTTTAAAGTGCTTAAAGTTTTATAATAAAAAAATTTTCCAGATTTCTATATATATTCCATTTATAAACGCCTAAAAGCTTGGATTCATTCTTATAAATAAAATATTTAAGTGATATTATCACAAAATATGTTTTTATTTTTAAACACGATTTAAAACTAACCTTTAAACTCTCATTTTGCGCATTTGATTTAAAAATCTTAAAAAAATTCCATTCATTTGTTTGCGTAGAAATGGTCAAAACAATGCTAGAATTAATTAATATTAATTGTTGTTTTGTGGCTTTAAATTTAGACTAAAGTTACAAATAAGTATTCGTATATGCATAAATACATATTTGTTTTATTAATTTGTCTACACAAATAAGAAAAAATCGTGTTAAATTTAAATATAACTAGTCAAAAAATGAATCATGAAGATTGTGCATATACAAGAAACTTTAAATATGCAAAAATACTAATACAAACTAAATTAAAAATTTTACAATTTTCTTTTAAGTAAAATGACTTTTTAGGCTTTTAAGTTACAAAATTCTTTTCTAATTTAATTCCTAAGTACTGTAACCATTTTAGTATGTCTGCTTGTTCGATATTGTATTAAGACGATTTTCTTTATTTGATTTACAGAAAAAGTTGTCTTAACTATTTGCAATTATCCTTTATTAATTGATAATTTAGATAGATTTGTGATTACTTATGTAAAGTTATTGACTTGTCTTGTCTGCCTTGAAAAAAAAACCTATTTACTCGCCCTTGTTTGTGTAATTTCACGTGAGTGTAGCGTGCATTTGTAATTCAATTGTAACATACATTAATTTCCTCTGCTAGAATACTTTTAATTACTATTAAATCTTAGTTGTTTGTAACTTTTTATATAACTTTTTACAACAAAAAAAAAAAGGAAAAAGAAAATCACATTTGATGATTGTTTTTTTTTTGTTTGCAACTTTAGTTATATACTATTATGATAATGTTCATTAGTTAGTTCATTGTATTTTTAATGATTTACTTACAATTTCGGGGAGTTTGTTTTTCAAGTAAATCGTAATAAATATAATTAAATAAAGCAACAATAATAATTTTCCACACAAAATGATTAATTACATTTTAATCGGACATTTATAATAAGTTTTACAAGTACATATGCATGTATGACTGAATGGATGAGTATTTTGTTGAAATAAACTGACTAAAACTAGTTTTTTTTTTTGTTAATTTTTAAAGTTTTTTCAACTTTTAACTAGCTGAACTTTGTTCTTTTAAATTAATGCTAAAATTAGTGAAAAGTGTGTTTTAGTTTATTTAATCGCTTTTATTCAACTTTACATGTGTAAATTTAAATAAAGCGTGCCAAACTCGTGATGGAAATTATTATTACAACTAACTACTAGTTTTTGTAAGTTGACTAGAATAGAGAACAAAAGCATGTTAAAAACAAAACGCCCTTTATTATTATAAATATTAATAACATGCCAGAGATAAATAAAACTTAAATAATTTCAAATGTCATAATTAAATTACTTGTCATTATCACATTTCACACACAATGTTTTGAAAAGACATTCATTTATTCATTCATTTGTTTGTCTTAAATTTATTGACATACAAACCCAAACGTCTGAACACAAAAATATCATAAAAATTTAAATATTAATAATTATAAAAAACATAGAAAAATTTTCCCTGTAATAACAATAAAAATAATAAAACAATATTTAAATTGTTTGTTTCTGATAACCCTCATTTGAGTGTCAATATTTGTTTTAACAAATTCATTTTAAATATCTACATAGCTACACATTCATATTTCCATTGACTTCCCAACAGACTGACTGGCTGAGTGAATGAGTGAGTGAGCGAGTGCATTGTAGCTGTTGAGCAGTAATTGTTAGGAAAACAATATACTTATTTTTTTTCTAACACTTTTAAAATTAACACTGTCCGAGTATACTCGTTTCTAGAACGTGTGCCTTAAATAAATCTTTTCATTTTCTAACAATTGGTTTATTTTTTTTTCGTGGTTGCTTTTGTTTTTCCAAATATTATTGATTTAATGAATGAGTATTTAAATGTTACAATAACAAACGAAAAAAAAGAACCGTTCGTTCGTTGTCCGTATCATTTAAGCATGATCGATGTCTTGACAAGTGTTATTGTCATTCATGTCATAAATATTTACACTTCCAATAATAATAATAATACACCTTCATGTCTCCACCGAACCCCTTTTCTAACTTCTGTTCCAAAATCAGTAAATAATAAATATTGAAGTTGTAATTGTATGTAAATTGATGTGTGTTTTCTGAACTAAACTATTATAAATAAACCATATTATTGTGAATATCATAATGAAGGTAACATCATTATCATCATCTGGTTTAGGTTTTGTTTTTGTGCTATTATTAGAGTTAACAGTTATTGAAAAAATGTTATTTGTTATTATAAATGCTTTCATGCTAATCTGAAATTTTGAATAGTGAAATTATTGGTTGATAAACATGTCCAAAATATATCTGAGGGGAATTATTTTGTAATGTATAAATCTTCTTGTTTGGAATCTATAAATATATCAGAAAAGCATCTTATTACTCCTAGTATGACAGATTTCTTATCAAAATTTACCATTTCAGGTGAAAACCCTAAAACGTACTTTGTACTCTTTTGCTGTCACGCTAATTCAGTAACATCGTCTGTCAGTTTTCACACAATCAATTGTCAGACAGTCAGTCAGCTAGTAAGTTAGTTGTTGTTTACATTAATGTATTTGTTGATTTTAGGAAAATGGGAACAACTGTTAAATGTAAACAATTTCAATGGTTGTGTGAAATAAAATATTTTATTTTTATTTATAGCAAAAAGTATCTATGTTTTACGTACGATTTTTTGGAAAGTGCGTATATATTTGTTGGGTTTTTCGTAAATCCTCATTTGTGACGTGAAAATCTCTCTCTCTATCGTTACATATATGGGAAGTTTCGTGTCAAGTGTATAACCCAACATTAAAAATCTATGTCTTTAGATATGCATGAAATTTGCATCAAGGTTAGTACAAGTAGGCCAGACACAAGTTGTCAGATCTATAGGTCAAGAATTGCCAGCGTCAGGGGGGGTCAAATTTAAACATTTTGCTCATACATGGTTTTATTCAAATGAGTGTAAATTGTCCAAAGGAGATAGATAGCTATTTCCTCATTCTTTTTTTAAATTTTTTCAAAATTTTATCCAATAGTACTAACGATTTTTTGACTTGGGTTACTTGACATGAAATTCCCCATATGTATTTGTGTTTAACGATACTAAAATTTTTTTGATACCATTTATTTATTATTATTTATGTATTTGATTTTCTCATTTTGTTGGCACTAATCACTTTTTATCCCATTTAAGTTGTGATAATGGATTTTTATTTTTCTATAACAATTTACTTTTATTTTATTTATACTGTGCAGTAAAGCAGCTATGGCTTTTGTTTCAGTTAAAAATGTAAATTTATTATTACAAAAAAATACATATTTAATATTGATAAAGTTAGTAATTATTTAAATGTAAAACAGAATAAAAACTTTAATTAAAATCGTGTAAATTAAATGCTAATGAAGGTTAAAGCAAAAGGTTTGTAAATTATGGAGCGGGGTTACTAAGTGTCAATGTCAACTAAGTTAACTTACTAACAGTTGTCTGTCTGCTTTGTGCATTCATATTTTATACACAGAAACTGACCACAACTTTTAGAGTTAATAAAGGTTGTATCTAAAGTTTTTCTTTGTAGTAGATAACAAATTAAATAATTCAAAAAGAAATAAAAAAATATTTAGCACTTCATCATAATTTTATTTTTAATCGATATGGATTTGTAAGTTTGTTAAATATTATCTTAATATTATTCAATATTTTATTTTAACACCATGTTATTTTCAAGAAAATTATACTTACTGACATTTAAGCGTTAAAAGTGTCATCTTAAAAGAACTTAAAATTAAGTTTTAATGTCTGTTACAAATATTACAAATGTATATTAGGGATATTCACAGTCTCATAAAAACAAGTTTATAATATTTTAAGTTTATCTTATAATTTCCCTACACAATTAATTTAAACTATTTGTATTGTAAGAATGTTCCTATTAATTTTTATTTTTACTACAATGAAAAAAAAACATGAAAATATGTTTAATATGTTAAAAAAAAAAATGTATTAATATTGACATAAACTTGGTAAACATTTAACCCTTGTCGTTATCATTAACACAGCTAAAAGGAAAAATTATGTGTCCGTCCTTAGTATAAAATTTTGTTTGTATTCAAGTGTCTATGTCCTCTATCAAAAAAATCTGTAACAATGTAAAAATGATATAAAAGTGCGGAAGTTTTTTTTCTACATCTTTCTACCGTCTGTGGAATCTTAGTAGAAGTTTAAAACAAACAGTTAAGTAAAGATAAGCGCATCATAACAAGTGCTGAAAGACATGTAACGGTAGATAACTACGGGTCAGGTTTGTGGGAATTTTTTGAATTTCCCATTATTTTTCCATTATCTTTTGAGTATTTAACTAAATGATTCATACTTTAGTAAGTACTTGCTTACAACTATTATTATAACTTATACATTATTGTACATAATTTAAAATAATGATAAATGATTTTTAAACTAGAAAATATTTATTTATGAGAATTCCATGAATATAAAAAGAAAAAAATTTTCATACTTTAGAAATGAGTTATTTTGACATGGCGGAAAAAAGAAATGATCAGATGTAGAAAATAATTTATATTATTGGTAATTATGCCAACAATTAAAAAAGAATGAGGTATATTGATTTCATCATTCCGTGTGTAACACATGGAATTATTAATCGATTTCCGGTTCAGTCAATTTGCCGTGAAGCAATAGGGCTGATGTTTTCGAAACCATTTTAAATTTTGACGCTAAAATAATCCTATTTTTCATCTTACAGAAAACTTGTTTATAAATAAATTTACTAAACATTAATGAATTAAAAATGGTGTGTGAAACCATTTTCCGAATTCCAAAGAATACTTTCCACAATTGACCTAAAGCTTCTTGCTACAATAAGCCTGATCCTAATATTATTATTAACATTCGACAACGTTTTGTTCGGGGATATATAAAATTCAACTTTTAGCAATTGTTTCCATAACACAATAGAAAGACGTTTGTAACAATTGTTAACTTAACGTAGTTGGCAACTAAATGGAAATTTTATTTTAGTTTTTATTTAACAATATGTAGTATATATGAATGTACGTACGTACGTATGTATGTATATTACAGAATTGTTATTAGTTGAGAGATAATGAAACAAAGCAAATTATTAAATGTCTTTTAATTTTAACGTAGATCGTTAATCAAGTGTAAATTTAGGTGGAGTAGCTAATGTGGGTGTTTAAGTGATTATTTTTAACTGATTGTTAATAAAAAAGATTTTTGTAGAAATAAAATAATTGCAAGGATTACTTGTATGCTAAGCTGGGTAAAATCCCCAAGTATTCCCAACGAAAGATTCGTAATGACCCTTTTTAAAAAAAAAATTAAAGGAAGATTCCTTATAACTTAAATATTAAAATAAATGTTTTAATTTTTAACTCAATGTGTTTAGCAGATATTGAGTTTCTATTACATAATTTAATATTTAAAATGTTTAATTTAAATAAACTAAAATCTATTTCATGAAATTAGACCAACTTAAACTAAGAATATTCTTATTCAATTTAGCTGTCATTTTTGATATAACATGTTTTCACTAAATCACTAAATATCTATGTTTATTACTACTAATATTTATTGTTTTTATATTTATGAATTTATAAATAAACTAATTGTTTTTCTTTACTCTTATATCTATTTTCAGATAAAAAAATATTTTGTTTTTAATATTGAGGAAAAATAAATGAAAAAACAAAGCCGAAAGAGCCAAATGCATGCATATGTATGTCTAGACATGATAAACTAAAGCTGACAACAGAACAAAATTGAATAAATACAAAATAAAATTAATAATGATGATGATAATGACGTTGAAAACTACTTGTATATCATACGCATCCAACTACGCCACACTGAAAAGTACAATCCACTAAATTAAATTGTGCTTAACTTGCCAAACAAAACCAAACAAACAATCAAACGAATGAACAAAAAACAAAGCGGAACCAAAATTTACACATAAAAAATCAACAGCAAACCACCAACAACTAAACAAAATCTATTTAAAATCATTGATAAATTTAAAATCAGAAAAACTCGCAACAATATTAAAATTTAAATTGTTGCTACACATACTCTGAATATCACTGGTCTGATGAGTAAAAAAAATTCAAGAGAGTAAAATTATCATTTCATTTAAACCACAAGAGAAACAGGAATTGAGAGGGAGAATTTTCAAATGTGTAATTTTTACATTGAATTATATCATCTTAATCGAACTTAATGGCTTTATAAAAAAAACAGTTTTTGTATTGTTTGTTTGTTCATCAACATATTCTTGTTCTGTCGCCGCTTTTATTTTTTTTATATTGTTGTTTCCATTAAGAACGATCGTGGGAATTTGTTGCAAAAAGAGACGACTGCTCATTTGGTATGTTGTTATTGAGGTTGTTTAAGGCCTCAACGCTCTCTTTTAGCTCATGAACAGAATTATAATTAAAAAAAACCGCAAACCATTCGAACGAAACCATTCGTAAACCAAAACAAAATCTCAGTCCGCAATACCACAACTAAAGGCCGTTAAATAGGAGAGCTTTTCTGAAAACATATCCACATCATCTCGCACATACACACACTCATAACAAACACTCACAGATACTCGTTAAAATAGTTGTTGTTATTCGCGTGCTTTGTAAACTGGCTTTATATACGAGTCGTGTACTCAAAAAGCCATTTGCAAATGCTCAACGATCAGTTGTGCTTGAAACGCTTAAGAGTGTAGAACGTATTTTCAGAAAAATTCAAACAAATTGGCGCGTTGTAAATGCTTTTAAAATCAAAAATTATTAATACCACAACACAGTAACAAAATAATGAAAACAAATTTAAAAACAAAGTGCAACATCTAAAATCAGAAATAAGAAAAATACAATAAACTTTAGTTATTTAATTTTTCTTAAATTGATTTACAAAAATTATTCAATATTACTAAAACAAAAAAAAAACAAAAAATATCTATATTGTATTTTAAAAACAATAATATCTTAAAATATTGAAATTTATCTGAAAAAAACCAAATCAAGTTGAAAAACCAGAATACGCGTTCCGTATTTAAAAACAAATAATCCGAAAAGAAACAGAAAAAAAGAATTAAGCGTTTAAATGAGATTCATGACGATGATATAAAACAAATGTGTTAAAAAAAATAAATATTTTGTTAACAAATATAAATAAATAATTAAACAAAAAAGTGTTTAATTAAAGTTTTTTTTCAAAGAAAATAAAAACAAATTCAAACAAGAAGTGAAAACAGTAATAAAGACATACTGTGTCCAATTTTCTAACAAAGAATTTCATAAATACACACAACTTTAACAAAAAAGGCAAAACAAAAAAAAAAAAAACACAGAAAAAGATCTGTAAAACAAACTTTACAACTCAAGTATAAATAGAGAAAATTCAAACCAAAACAAACTGTGAAAAAAAATATAATAAAAACAGACTTCCATCCAACTACCCAACAAACCAAAAAAGTCTAAAGAATAAACATTCTAAAGAAACTGCAAAGTGAAGTTGAAATTGTACTAAAAGAAACAAGTAGAAACATTTTAAATAAAACTATAAACCAGCCCAATATAAATGTGTTAATAGAATAAAAAATATTTATAAAAATTGATTTGTGTTTTTAAATGAGTCTTATAGTGAACACGCGTTGTCGATTTTCAACTCACCACAAGTATTATGCTTAATAATGGCAATAGACTTTTTGATTTTTGCCGTGCTTTTGCTATCGTTTATAATAAATTTCTTGGCTTTGGCTGCTTTTTGGGTGACACCCGGTCTGCGAACTACAGCAAATCGTTTTACTATTAATCTGCTCATCATTAATTTGGTTGGTTGTCTTATTTTAGCTCCCACTTTGTTTCTAAGTGGTGGCATTGTTGGCGACAGCGAAAGCGGTACTAACGACAGCAGCCTTACAACCGGTTCCAGCCAGTCTGGTTTGAGTTTTTTAACAACCAACACAAACGATGACAGCATTGAGTTTTATTCAAAGGCTGGTAATCACCAAATGACAATTCGCCACAATGGCAAATTTGTGGAGCAAGAGGGCATCATTCTGCGACGTAATGTATCCCACGATGGTGAGAATGGTCCACGTACCATTGAGACCATTTACAAGTGTAATACCACCTACTGTCGCGAATTGACCATCGATGAGAATAGTGAAACTTTGGTAATTACAGAAATTGAGGAGGAGGGAAAAATTCAGCTGCCAATTGGCATGCAACAGGAGGAAACAGATGAAGTTAAGCGTCTAGCATTACCCTTGCTGACAATGAGATCCTGGGCCATAGATATGGCTGCTGCTTTGGGAGCCATGGGTGTGCTTTTAGTAGTGGGTGATACCTGGTGTGCCGTAACAGACCCCTTGCGTTATCACAGTCGCATATCGGGAGTTAAGTCTTGGGTGCTAATAGCTATTACATGGGCTATGGGTATATTGTTTGGTGCTTTGTCGGCCTTCCGGGAAATAGACTTCGAATCGGAGACCATCATCAGCAAACAGAAACGTTTTGCCGATTCCTCTACCACTTTCTTCACACTCAACTCAGTGAATAACATCTTTAGCATGGTGTTTTCCTGTCTTTATTTCCTGCTCATTATATTGCTGCCATTTGGCTTTGTGTGCGGCATGTATTGGCGTATTTTTAGTGAGGCTCGTGAAAATGGTCTGAGAATGCGTCAAAATGGTTCATCCCCTTTGCTACAAAGTGCACTGAATCTAACGCATGGTCCACCAGTGGCTAACCAACAGTATTCGAATAGTTTATGTGTACATAGGAATTCGATTTCTTCGACCTCCTCCCAGTGTGGAGGTTTACAAATGCAAATCGATAATAATCAAAAACGAGGCTCACCTGCCTGTCTGAGACGGGACTCGGCGGCGAAAGTACTTTTGCCGCCCATTTCGGATGACGGTATGTCCGATGAGGCTGATAATTGCAGTACAAATGATCAGCTCATCGTAATACCTGTAACCGAAACTGCTAATACTCAACAGCAGCAACAAAAAAATATTATACTCACCCTGCAAACGGCCAGTGGTGAGATAAAACG
This sequence comes from Lucilia cuprina, assembly GCF_022045245.1. NCBI lineage: Eukaryota > Metazoa > Arthropoda > Insecta > Diptera > Calliphoridae > Lucilia > Lucilia cuprina. Next base: position 100,189,168 of record NC_060952.1, on the reverse strand, counting down.
CAACTATTCCACCCGCCAACTAGAACTATTGGCTACATCCTCGCAGGATTTGTGTGATAACACTAGACTGCAGGGTATACGCCAAGTCCACTCTTCGCCAAATCTTCAACGAAGTGTAACTCTGCCACAACCCTTAAACGAGAACACTTGCTCACCCCATCTCCTAGGAGGACATCTGCCACAAAATCTACCCAGTATTCATTTGAACAGACATTCATTTCAACAAAATCCCAACAACACCAGAACCACCCATCAAAATCATCAACATCTGCATCATCATCAGTCGCTGCAAATACCCACCATTCAAGCCTCACCCAAAGCATTGAGCTACATGTCTTCTTTGCGTCATCGACTATCGAATGCGTCGTCTCTCTTCAAGTATAGGGATGAGTCTCGAGCAGCTCGTATCAGCATTCTGGTGGTAATAATGTTCCTGGTATCCTACTTGCCTTTTGGCTTCTTAGTATTACTGCAGAGTCGTGTACCGGCAGCCAACTTCGAGCAATCAAGTCAATTAGCGATTTTCATGATACTATTGGCTAATATTAGTTCTCCCTTCATCTTTGCCTACCGCAACAAAAGAGTAAGGAGAGGAGTGAAAAGACTGGTGGGTCTAGATGCTATCTGCCGAGACTCGCAACTACAAAGACAAAACAGTTCCAGCTGTCGCATGAGTGGTTCCAAATACGGTAACTCGAACCTCAAAAGAAACAGCAGTCGAGTTTCTACTTACTCCACAACATCGGCCAAATACCTAACACCGCAAAGTTCGGTGGTCAGTAATGGTACCAATTCAGTGCCTGCCTGTTTTATGAACAACAACAACACTTGTCCTCAAGTGCCACTGAGGCCAAACAGCAGTTGTAGTACCATCATTAACTTCAGCCTCAACAAGCAGCCACAAACTTTAGTGGAGACCGACGAACTGAAATCCAACCAACCTACGAATAAAAAGCCACGTCCGGTGTTGCAAAGAGGCATTACGATAATTGAACAAGTGCCGCTAAATGGCAATGATGGCGGCATCTGTAGCGGTGGCAACAGCATAGGCTGTCACAACAGCAGCAATAACAACAACACTCCAAAGTTACCAGTTAAACATAAATTGTATAAATTATTATTTAAAAGTTCCAAGAATCTTAGTTGTGCAGCAGCACAGTCATGTGCTCAGGGCACTTTAGATGCTGAACCAACGGAAGTTTAAATTTAAGTTCTGTTTAATTTTTATTTTTTACTTTTTTTAAGTAATAGTAAGTTTTATAAAGTAAGTTCTCTCAAATATTTATACTTAGTATATTTATATATGTTTTTTTTATATATATTTTAGCTATTAAAAGGTCAGTTTTTAACTTAAAACCAAACTAAATCAAACAAAGAAACAAAAACTAGAAAAATAAAACAATTTGTAAGAAATGTTAAAGTACAAGACAGTTTTAAAAACTAAAAACAGAATTTTACAAAGAAACGATGATAAGCGCAGGAAAGTCAAGGTTTTCATTTTATTTTTCTAAATGAATCAATCAAACAAAAAAAAGAATAAAATAATCAAATTAAAAAATTGAATTAATTGAATTAAAAGTGATAGGAATCTCAAATGATTTGAAATAGAAAAAAATGTATATATTTTATAATGACATGATTAATTTCAAAAGTCCTCTTTAGCAGACTAGAGAGTTTTCGAAACGATAAGATTGAACAAGTCAGTTAGTCAGACAGACAGACGGCAGTCGGTCAATTTGTTTATTTAAATTATTGATTATTTTTTTATTGTTTATAATATTGTGCAAATAATTGAAATAGTATTTGAGGTTAAATTAATCCAAGCAGACAGAGTATAGTTATATAATTAAGAAATGAGAACAAAGACATTTTTTATTTTTAAATTTCATAAAATTATTATACTGAACAAAGTTTATCAATCAGCTCTATTCTAAAATAATTGTTTCAATAAGTTGTACAGGTTTTGTTGTGGTTTAAAAAAAATTTGATCATTCCAATTAGTTTTTGAACTTTTGTTTTGTTTATTAAAAATTAATATGCCAAATTATAAATTCTTTATTTAATTTAACTCCAGTATGTTTTTGTTTAACACTTAGTTAATTTGGCTTGTAGTGTTTAAACTTATTTGCTTAACAAATTGTTTGTTATTGGATTTTGGGCATTTTTGTTAAACCATGACACAGTTACATATTTATTTTAGAATTTTAAACGAAATCAATTATTAGTTGTTTGGGTTGTTTCTAGAATAGGGCTGATTCATTTTCAATATACATATATAAATGGAAATTTGTGTTAAAAATACATATTTCAATATAAAAATCTAAACCAAATAAATAATAACAAAAAACATAAATTTTTAATGATTTATAGTCATCATATAAATATTTTGTGTATTTTTTTTTTTTATTTACAACTCAAGTACCTAAAAATATGAAAATAATTCAAGGGATTTTTCAGCTTAAAAAACATGTTAAACAAAATAAATGAATAAATTTATTATTGAAAATATAAACAAAAGATGAAAAATAACAAAAAAAAACATATGTTAAGCACTTGTTGTAATACATAATAATATTTAATACACACACTCATACAACACATGAACAATTTTGTGTAATTGAGGGGCAAAAGTGGTTAACTACATTTTTTATTTATTTAACTTATTAGAAATTATTTAATTTCATAACTTGTTAAAGTTTTAAATAGAGTTAGAAATTGGTTTTACTAAATTTGTTATAAAATATTGGTAGTTAAACTATTTGGCTGTTCAAACATTTTAATTTCTTCAATATAAATAAAAGTGTGCCAGCAGACCACTAGTAATTTTTTGTTACACAAAATATACTTAAACTTATATGTACATATGTATATACATTTGTAATGTTAAAGTTTTTTTTTTATTAAATTTGATTTTTTAATTAAACATGTACATTGTACAGGTTATTAACAGTGTCAGGTAAAACAAAAGGCCAAGTTGTAGTAAACATAACAAAAAACTAAAATGAAGTACCTTTTAAAATAGTTTAGATTTTATAGTTTGGATTTTTCTTAACACTTAAGATTTTTTTATATAATTTGGGGAATGATAAAGAACTTGAAGTTATTTTTATGGCAATTTTGTAAATATTTAGTTTTATATATATTTTTTAAATTATTAATACTGATTGTTTTTTTATTTGCTTTTGTTTGTGGGAGTGTGTGTAAAAAAATTTTGTTTGCTTAGTTATTTCAATTATTTAATTTTCTTATGTGTAAAAATAAAAATCATAAACCTTGTAAATTGAATTCCTTAAAAAACTTCAGAATTTTTTCAAACAATTTACAATTAACACTTGAAGTATTTGATATCAATAGCTTCAGTAAAGTGTTTACACTAGCCATTGTATTTTAATGGACAAAAATAAACGTTTTCTCTCAAATACGTGTGAACAAAGCATTTTTGAAATTACATTAAACCACTATTTGATCAAACTCAGTTAAACTATGTGTTAGCTCGTAAAAAATAATCATTGTAAAATAATAAATCAAAAGCTTTAATTAACTTTTAAAACCTAAACATTCTGAATTTACTAAAAATTAAAATAAAAAATTCACTAAAACTTTTTACATAATTTTTGTACAATTTTATTAAAAAACAAAATTAGTTACTTGAGTCATTTTGAACATACAAAAAAAAAAAACTGATTACCAGCCAAAATGTAATTGTAACTAGAAACGTGTGCTAAACAGAATTTGTTTTTAAAAATTTCTAATTTTGTAACACTTTCAAACTATTTATAAATAATTAAAAATTCTTTGCTATTTACTAAATTTATTTGTCTTGTTTTTTTTATAATATTTTGCACAAAATTTTATTTTTCTTTTATAAGCCAAATGAGTATAAGTTTTTATTACTAACAAAACCCGGTTTTCATATTGAAAACTTTAACATAAAAAATACAAAAACAACAAAAATCTAATTTTATTTAATTAAAATTACTTGTAATTAAAGTCAATTTACTAAATTCATTGATTGCGTGCTAAAAGATTAAAAAAAAATAACAAAAAACAACTACAGAAAAAAATATTCATATAAATTTAACAACAGCAAACAAAAAATACATAAAATAAAAAAAAAACACAAAAATCTATTTATTTAATTGTTAACAACAAATAAATAAAATAAAATTAATAAGAGAAATACCTCATTAGTTTTAATTTACCCGAAAAATATCTAAAAAACAAAAACACAGAAATAAAAAAAAAAATAATTTATTTACAACAAAAAAATAAGAAAACAGTATTTCATTAGACATTTAAAACAAATAAAAAACATATTAATTATAAATTTTAAAATAAAAAAAAAATTTAAATTTGTATGGTAGAAAATCCGCTGTTTAATTTTTAAAATTAAAACCAAATAATAAAAAAAAACTAAAATATTAACACAAAAAAGCTTTATAATTATTTAAGTTCTTTTTTTACCTAAAACCCACAAAGAAAAATCTAAACTTCAAGTTTGCTTTGTTTAAAAAACAATAAATTATAAAATAAAATAATTGACAAAAAGTACAAGAAGTACAACAAGACAAATATGTTAAATATTTTCAAAGAAAAAAACCTGCAAGTAGTTTAAAAATTTAGAAAAAATTTTAAACGTTATTAGTTGCTTTAATTGGCAAATGTAAAAAATCAAACAAACATCTTTGTCTAAAACTCGAATTTATTTAATTTAAAATATGTACATTTTCAATAACATTCTAAGTATGTGAAACAACTGAAAAATACACTAGATAATAAAAACTAATTAATTAATTGATTAATTAAAACCATAATATAAAATACACTGTAAACCTACCAAAAATATGTGATGTTGCTGAAAACAAATAAAAATTCATTATTTTTCTATAAAAAAAACCTTTAACATTTTATTGTTTTAATTAATTTAGCGAATGAATTAAATAACAATTAATCCTTAAATGTTTTATTTATTAAATTAAATAAAACTTTATAACTTGTTGATAATAGTTTATTCCCAAAGGAATTCATAACAATACTTTTTTAGTAAATTTAATCAAGAAATAAAAAAATTAAGGAAAATTCAAAAAAAAATAAAATATTTAGAACAACAATTAAATGTGGCTTAAAACAAAAATATAATAAACTTTAAATTTAAATTAAAAACTATTAATTGATTTTGATTAGAAAGAGTGATTGCGTAAGTATGAAAGGAGAAGTTAATTTTTTATAAAAGCTCTATTTTCAGCAAAAAGCTTTTTTCATATTAAAGCTTATTTTAACTCAAAACGTTAATTTTTTGAACCAAAAGTCACTAAAAAACACGTAAGATCGTCGAAATGACTTTTTCAGCTTTTTCCCATCTAAAAGCTTATTATATACCAAGAAATTTCCGTCAATGCTACATTAAGAAACTCCTTGTTTGTTAAAAAGCTCTATTGGTTAAAAAGAAGATTTTATTATTGAAAAACTTTTCATCAAAAATATTTTTTATTTTTTCTGTCAAAAAGCTTTTTTTGCTATAAAATTTTCTTTTTTTAAATTTTGTCCTTCAAACTGCTGTTTTCCATTAAAAATACTTTTTAACCAAAAGCTCTTTTTATATCAAAGCTTTTTTGCATTAAAAATAAAACATTCATCTAGAAATACTTTCTTTAATTTTTCGACAAAAATGCTCTTTGAAAGACACCTTTTTTCCTAAAAATGCATTTTCTGTACAAAGACATTCTTCTACAAAAAGTTATTTTCTTTAAAATGCTGTTTTCTATTAAAAAGATTATCTAAAAGCTCTTTTTTATATCAATGCTTAATTCATATTGAAAACCAAACATCATTTTTTCATTCAGAAAATGCCCTTTTAGAAAAAGTACTATATAAAATCTTTTTTTTAGTTTTTTCTATAAAATGATGTTTTCCATTACAAAGTTTTTTATCCAAAAGCTCGTTTTTTATTTGAAAAGCAAATACAACTTTTTTGATCCACAAATCATTTTTTTAAGTTTTCTACCAAAAAGCTTTTTGCAAGGCAATTTTTTCCTAAAAATGCATTGTCTGTATTAACCGTGAATTTTTTGGCGAGTCATAATGTCCATGGAAATTATGTCATTGGACGTTACGACATACCGCTGCAAAGTAATTTTATAATTTTTTTTCAAAAGACAATTTACAAGTTTGAAATATAAAAATCAAGGCAACCTCTTTGATCGTATAACTAAAAAAAGCACACCTGCCAACTTTACGATTGGACACAATAAATAGGTGCCAGATCGTGCTTGGTAACGTAATAGAGTAGCGGTGCTAACATTATTTTAGATAAAACCAGTGACAGCAATTATATCTCAAATTATACTTTTTATTACATATTATACAATCATAACTATTCAACATCAAATATAATTATGTTCTTTTTATACATATGATGCAAAAGGGGTTTTAGAGAGTCCCGCCCTCTTTATTTATCTGTGTTTAATTTTGCAGATATTTATTAAATAGCTTATTAAATGTGTCAAGTTTAAACGTGAAAGCCATTTCATTTTGCTAATTTTAGAAAAAAAAATAAATAAATAAACATGTATATAAATATTATTATCTAGTAAAATTTCGTTTATGGTCTTAAATCCCAATTAAGGTACAGAAGGCTTTTGTTTGATATATTTGTATTAATATATTAAAGTCAAATATTATACTTCTAACTTTTTTTTACTTAATTTCACCATATAGCTAAAATTTCTTATTTCAATGTTTGAAAAATTTCATAATCAGTAGATTTGTTATCAGAGAATTTTGAACAAGTATATACTGACTCAGAGTAGTTTATATTGGATTTTATTGTCAATCAAATTAAGTTATAAGAAATGTATTCTAGAATCCATCTTTTAAAATATTTTAATTTTTTGGAAATGTTAGTTTTTGCTTGTTTTTTTTTAACAAATATAGATTGCTTGTTTAGTTTTATATTAACGAAAAAAATTCTTTTAAAATGTCATGGTTAAATCTCACGTTTTAAGATTGATATATATGTATAAAACAAGTTGTAGCTTAAGCTTACCAAATACCAAATTGAAAATTTTGTTGTCATGTTGATATAAACACGCAATTTCAGTTGTCTGGCAGTTTTACATTCTGTCTAATCAAAAATTCTCAATATTGTAATTAAAGAATTGAAAATATAAAAAAATAATACACATCTATAATATATTGCATTTACAGTATTTAACAACTTTTATAAGTTAGTAGTTTATTTAAAAATGCATTATTCTATTAAATCTTTGTTCCCCTGTGTATTAAAAATAAATAAGACTGCTTTCCGCTAACTGTTGAAATATTAATGCTATTTTTGTTGTTAATACAAAGTCTGTCATAAAATCTCATCTACATAAATTTGCAAAACTTAAAAATACTTGAAATTTTATTAGCAAAAATATTTAACTCCAAATTATTTAAATCAAAACAAAAAAAGTTTAAAAATCACATACCAAAACATTTTCGTTTCTGAAAATGTTTTAACACAACAAAGGTACTGAATGTCAAAAAAAAAAATAATTAGGTAGACTTTTAGGTAAAGGAAATAAGTCTGTATGATCGATTTTAAACCAGTTTAACTAAAAGTAAAAAAAAATAAATATTTACTATTCAATCACGCCATGTTATGAATTTTTCTGTACACTTTGTTTTATTTAACTAAAAATGGAAAAGGTAAATTTTAGTTCAAACTTTTAAAAAAGAGTTGTAATTATATTATTGAAGTGTTTTTAAAGAAATCTTAAAGAGACAAAACTACATGCCAAAGTTTTAGGTAAATGAAGAAAAATTTTAAACAACCAACACACTTGTGTTGTGAAAAAGTACCCTACAGAGAGTTGTGAGTGCATATGTATGCTTTATAATTCAAATTTGACTTATGATAGCTGTAAAGTTTTTTTTACTCAGCCAAAACTTTTCCAACAAAATTCCACTTTTTATACAACTGTTTTTCTTTTAGAAGTTCTTTCTTTTATTTAAACATAGACTTTTAGTAAAAAAGTAAAATTTCCATTCAAAAACTTTAACCTTTTAACCCAGAAGCTATTTTTCAACCAAATGTGTTTTTTATGAATTTTAGGTATTTTTTTACTTTTCGTAACAAAGTTAACTTCTTTTTGCACCAAAAAGCTCGTTTTCCAAAAGCTTTATTTGCACTGTATTGCAAAACACTTTTTCACTTAAAATACTTTTCTTTGAAAAAATTTTTGTTATTAAAAAAGTTCTTTATTTTGAAAACAAGAAGCTTTTTGGTGAAAAAGAGCTTTTTGTTAAAATATATATTTTTTTAATTTGTGCAGAGATCTTTTTTACTTAATTTTTCAACAATAAGGTCTAGTCATCTAAAAGTACAATTTCAAAGTGAAAAAGCTGCTTACCAAATAGTAAACATTTTTTACTCTTTAACGCAACAAGTAGAGTACACAAAAATCGTGTAGATTGGCAAAAAATGCTATCTTACTGTTTAATATTTTTTTTGGTTAGATGTGTTTAACGTTTTTTTTTTTTAATTTGAAATGTTTGTCTTTTAAATGCAACACACACATTAGCTGTTTTTGGTTGAAACAACATACCAAATAAAGGTGAATATTTCCGTGGTTAAGTAGCTTTAGTGATTTGTATATAGATTTATACAATTTTTTTTTAATTTATTTCTATTTCGAAATTAGTTTTTTTCATATGTATGTATGTATGTATGTATGTATGTATGTATATTTTTTTTGCTGAGTTGTTTTACTGACAAATGACACATACTTGTGATATCTAAGAAAAGAAATCTCACTTTGTTTTTCTATAATGATTTTATTCTTATTTCATTTCTATTTGTTTTAAGAACCAACATGTGCAAGAAAGAATAAAAAAAACTGAGATTTATTTATTAACACAGCAAGCATCAGCAAAAACTAATAAATGAAAAGTAGAAAAAAACGCAAACTCATTATGTGGGGGTTGAAACTCTTAAAACCCAAATTTATTAATTTTATCTTTTATTTTGAGTTTTATTTTTAAATTTCATATTTAGTGTCACAAACATAGAGAAATCATGAAATCATTAGTAAGTGGTTTCAAAAAAGTTAATAAATATTTAAATATTTTTGGGATTTAAAAATAGCTCCTCGTAGTCTTTAAAAGGTGTGTGTATGTATTAATATTCATTTAAATTAAATTAAATAAACTTCCCTAAAATTATTTTAAATTATAAAATCATTAACTTATAAAATAAAGATGTATTTAATTAGCTGTAGTATCTTTCTATCTTGGAGTACTAATCTACTAAGTATGTCTTGTATAAATTGTTGAAAATCTTGTTATTCTCACGCTGCTTAACTGGTATTTTTATCAGCATAATTTTGCTATTTCTTTATTATTTTTAAACTTGTCGCTTATTTATTATTTGTATTCATTGTGCGTTCACATCAAAATTGTTTTGGTATATAAGTCGAGTCAAATAAAAAAAGAAGCAAAAACACTTGTTTATTTCTTGTATATATGAGTAGCACATAGTGTTCTTCTATTCATGTATGTACATATGTATGTATTTTGTATGTATGTCTATCTATAATATCTTGTTGTCGTTCTGTTTCCATCTATTTACGTGTACTTTATAATTCAGTCATCTGAACTGACTAACAGACCTTTGTGATAGTGAATTCACTTTTGCAGTCTTATGTGTTTAACTTAACAGAATCAATCTTTGCAATGAGTTATACATTTCTGGCAATGTTTTTGTACAATATCTCCAAATGTTGTTAAATTTTTAATTGATTGTTGTGAATATCAACAAAAAAATGCTTTTACAAAATATTAAAGTAAACTGGGATTATTAAGTTATTACTAGAATAAAGAAATATTACTTTAAAGGGCTGCTTTGTACGTTTTTCTCGTTGAAAAATAAAAAAGTACCACAACAAAAGTACTTAAAGAAAAATAACTACATACTTCAAGTAGGTTAATGTTCAAATAAAAGTAAAAAATCCCCTTTTATCTGGTACGATGAAATCCGCAAAAGCAAAAAACCAATTACTACATTAATAAAAAAGTACTACTGACTAGATATAAAAATATGAAATTTAATTACATAAAATTTTCTCAAATATCATACCTGATAGTGATCTTAAAAGTATTCTAAATTCGTCATAAAAAAATTTAAAAAGTACTTACCTAAAAACATTTCCAAGAAATACTTTTAAGGACTTGACTATCCTAGTAGTAGTGGCCTCCGGTAGGTTAGTGGTTAGTGTTCTAGTCTGGTAGACCGGAGGTGGTGGGTTCGATTCCCACCCGTGGCACTGGTTAAGGAGCGCACAACAGGCCCGATAGAGGCCTAGGTGTATTTCTTCGGATTTGATGTGTATACATCCTCCTTTCAAACTAACTAACTAACTAACTAACTATCCTAGTAGTAAAAGAACTAAACTAAAACCTAGACTATAGGCAATACTATTGACCAGACTAAAGTAGACTAATTTTTTTATAGACTATACTATAGACTATACTATAGACTAGGCTATAGACTAGACTATAGACTAGAATATAGACTAAACTATAGACTAGACTATAGACTAGACTATAGACTAGACTATAGACTAGACTATAGACTAGACTATAGACTAGACTATAGACTAGACTATAGACTAGACTATAGACTAGACTATAGACTAGACTATAGACTAGACTATAGACTAGACTATAGACTAGACTATAGACTAGACTATAGACTAGACTATAGACTAGACTATAGACTAGACTATAGACTAGACTATAGACTAGACTATAGACTAGACTATAGACTAGACTATAGACTAGGCTATAGACTAGACTATAGACTAGATTATAGACTATACTATAGACTAGACTATAGACTAGACTATAGACTAGACTATAGACTAGAATATAGACTAGAATATAGACTAGAATATAGACTAGAATATAGACAAGACTAAAGACAAGACTATAGACTAGACTATAGACTAGACTATATACTAGACTATAGACAAGTCTACAGACTATATTATAGACTCGACTATAGACTAGACTATAGACTAGATTATAGACTAGGTATATACCAGCAACCATGAAAAAGAATATTTCACCTGAAGAATATTTCACCTGAAAAAGAAATTAACCAGATGACATAGAGAATTTTTGCTTCCAGTAGAGTCTATTATACCACTGCTACTTTAAGTAAATACATTCTCAGATATGAATGTACGTGTAGTATGCATTTGTGTATTTTAGTTTGAAGTAACTATATATAATTTATAATAATATACAATACATATGTAAGTACATATTTTGCACTTTTATTATATTTTTATTTTGCATTAATTTTTATAAAGTCACATTTGGAATATTCCATGACATAGTTGGCATGCAAAGTACTCGTAACGTAACGTATGTACTTGTTTAATAATATCATTTTGTTTTTTGTTCTTGTCTTTTATATTCTATTTAATAACATTTATGAAAATTTTCATTGTTTTTCATTTCGCTAAGTTTTCAAGCGTATGATCATTGTATGTGAGTGTAAATAAAAGAAAGAGAACAATATTACTCATACGCCTTGTACTGACAACCTCCAAAAACAATATGTATATTGCAATTTTTGATCATTAAAAAAATATATATATATATACTTCGTGAGACTTTTAAAATTAATTATGTCTACAAGAGACAAGGAAGTACATTTCATCAGAATATTTTTTATGATTTTTAGCACAAATTTTCAAAAATAAAAAAATGTATATTTCTTTGAATATTTATTTTTATCCTTGCTATATTTGCAGACCCTTAACAAAAAAAAACACAATAACTATATTATTTGCTTCGTCATCCTTAACCGATCTTTTGATTAATTTTAAATTATATAAATTCACTTTTATTTTAAACAAATAAATATATTCCCCAAAAATTTGTTCATTTACTCTATTGTTGACAACAGCTAATGAATTTGTTTTTCGATTTATAGGTCTTTATAAATTAGAATCACGTTCGAAAAAGTAAATGAAATTTTACTGATGACTTAACAAATGAAATATTAAACATTTTTAAATTAAATTATCTTGAATTTTTGGACAAACAATTTGCTTTGATAAAATGTTTGTTAGCTGTTTACGGTTTTCGCAAGCTTGACAACAACAAAAACGATGTATTTGTAAGATTTAAGAAAAAATATTAATTTTCAAAGATTGAAAATTTAAGCAAAATTTAAAAAAAATCAAATTCTATATTATAAAAAATTACTATTTTTGTGTTTTTTTTTCAATTTCTATAAATTTAATATTTTTAAGAAAATATTAATAAAAGTTTTTGTCACATTTTCAAAAGAAATTTGTTTTACATTTTAAATTCGTGGTTCATTATTATTGTCACCATAAAAATTTGCATTGGTAATTGGTTTTTATTTATATAATTTGTTATTTTTCCTTTTTGTGTAAAATACAGTTTTTATATTTTTGAAATAATAATTTCTCTGTTTAAAGAATTATACTTAAGAATTTGTTGGCAAAAATACAAAAGTTTTACTTTTGCTCTTTTACTGTGTTATAGGTGGGGAATTGTCTATCTCTGACTGTGCTAAGGAGAATCCCAGAGGTATTTAACAAATGAATGATGTTTCTTTTCGTTGTTGTTGTATTGTTAAAGCATTTTGTTCCTAATTTTCATAATGATTTATAATGACAACACAACTCAATTCCACTCAAAATGATGGAATACTCAACATTTGTTTCAATTTTATTTTTTGTTTTTATTTTATTTTTTCTATTGTTTCTAGTTCTTTGACCAGTGAATTAGTCAACAATATTTATGAACTGTTTTGTATTTTATTCACTTGTTTGAAAGTAAAAAATTTTATGAAAATAAATACAATAATAAGAAAATATACAGAAAACAATTAATATAATTTAAAACAACAACAATTTGAAATAGTACAAAAACTTTATGAGTTTGACCAGATAATAATGCAATATAGATATATTATTTGCAAATACCTGTGTCTATTTGTAATTTTAACATTAACAAAAAAATTATCAAATCAAAATTACTCATCAAACAACGTTTACACTGGCACAACGTTTGCACTTTTATTTGCTTTAAATTAAAATTTATTAAGAAAATTTCACAAGTTTATCTAAAGCGATTGGGAAATTCTTATAGATAGGGAGAATTGAAGAACTTTTGAAATAAAATTTAGATCCTCTTATCGCTATGACCACTAATTTCTTATAAAATAACTGTTTTGTTGTCTAGGGGAATAAATAACCTTTTACTATTTCCTTCTCCCTCTCAGTTGTTATATATCTGATGTCTGATGGTTATATTTTATCGTCAGGCTAAATTGACAATTTTCATATAAAAATAAGAAAAAAGTAGGCAGAATATCTACCGATCGGAGGTGGAGTTTAGCCATATCCTCATAAACCGTAATCGGACCGAAAATGAAATTTTATTTATTTGCGACAAAGAAAAAAATTTATTAATTTTTGGTAGATTGTATCTGATCGTACCGAAAAGAATGTAATATTTGTTCATTTTTTAACGCTAAAATTTTTATTTCAATGCTAGCAATAAGGTCGTGGTTCAAAATTTTAAATTTTGAAAGGGTAACATTAAAGTACTTATTAATGTTTCGAAAAAAAAATAGGTAAATCATCAACAAGAAACAAATCACAAAAATCAAACAACTCTGGCATCTATGATAATGCAACGGCTCTGGAACCAGCTCCGATTACTTGGAATTTGTCCTTTTTCATACTGCTACTATGAAAACTTAAGTTTCATAGTAGATTTAGTTTTGTTCTTTTTACGCGGTGTTTACTTGATATTTAGAAGATTGCGACCAATTATAGCAAAAATTGTATAATGACTTGGAATAACTCAACAACATACTTTTCAATTACAACTACTTACTGTCTGCATTACTTAGAAGTACTCTAGTAAATAGTTTATTTTTGGCTTTGTTATTCGTCGTTCATCTGAATATAAATGTTTTAATGCATTTAATAACTTTAATTTAATAACTGGTTTCAAGAAGTTGTTTACGATCAAAATAGTGTATTACTAATGTATAATTACAGTATTTTCATAAATCTTTAGAATTACTTTAAAGTTCGCTAATTCTACGATTGCTCTTCAGAAATTTAAAGTGCTCTATTTACTCTAACTAATTTAGAATAAATTCTTAAAATTTTACACGGATATTTATTTTGATTTTTCAAACTCAATATGCCACTACTGTTCCGATCTAGTTATGTATATATATTTTAAATTGTTCACTGCCAGTGTAACAAGGTTTTTTCGTTGTACACAAACGTGCCGTGTAATTTTAAAGGTATTTCATAAATAAATAAAGAAATATAAATAAAGCTTCATTATTTTTCAATATTTTTTTTTTTTTGCAAAATTACTATTTATTACTCACAATTTATTGATTGTGTTTCCTATTTAAGAAATGGAGCAAGAAATAAAAAATCATGCCAAAATTACTTTGATCTAAATAATTTTTATTTAATATTTAACAAATAAAAAAGTAATGAAATTTTTTTCTTTCCCCAAGTCATTTAAATACATAAATTTCAGAAAAGTATTGAAATATTACAAGATGAGGGCACACGAATATTTTGGTCTTGTAAAGCAGAATTTTAAATTTATTTTCATAAATGTTTAATATACAAAAAGACAGGTATTTTATATACTTATGTATGTATATATACATACATATATGTATATATACATACATATATATATGTATCTATAAACATAAATAAGAAATCGCAATACTTGTATTGTATATTAGAGTATTTTAAAATGATTTTTTTCAAATATTGGACATTGGCCAAAAAATAAATATAAAAATTTAAAATAATAATATTTGCCACCACATAGATTTTATTGTTGCTTTTAATATTTATACACAATTTACACTAAAAATTCACAAACACACATACATGTATGTATGGTATACCATCATATAAAATTAATAATTTATTTTATTTAATTTATGTGACAATATTTTGTAATAAATAGTTTTTAATATTTTATTTCAATGATAATGACCAAAATACTTGTACAATGGAAAACTTTGTATCTGGAATACATTATTAAGCCACAAGAGCTTTTTAAACATGTTATAATTCATATAAATGGCGAAACATATAATTTGATATTAAAACTAATTAAAACTATAAGTATGTGTGTGCATTAAAGGTCGTTCGATTAGGTTATCGTATATTAGTTTGGATATTTATGTAAGTGTTAGAAAAACTTTTGCAACAAAAACACTAATGTATATAGGATAACGTTTTCTGATTTACAGAATAGATTGTTTGGTGCAAATCTGCAATAGCAATTAACAAAACTCATAGGATTTCAAGTTACACTATAATATTTATATAATATTATAATATTACGGTAGAATAGTCATTTAAGGATGTCAATGTAATAGAAAATGTGTCATCAACGTCT
Source organism: Lucilia cuprina (assembly GCF_022045245.1). Taxonomy (NCBI): domain Eukaryota; kingdom Metazoa; phylum Arthropoda; class Insecta; order Diptera; family Calliphoridae; genus Lucilia; species Lucilia cuprina. The sequence goes on along the minus strand of NC_060952.1, from coordinate 100,173,685 downwards.
TTATCATCTACATGATTATATTCTTAAGAAGGGTATTACAATTAATATAAATAAAACTGTTAAAGTCTTATTTGTCATTATATATTTTAGAATTTATTTGCTGTTTGACAAAATATAAAAACATTCTTTTTTATCTTAAATTTAATGATTGTAGGATGATATTGTTGATACCTTTCTTATTTTTTTTTTTGCAAATAAGTCGCAATTTCGATGAAATTGTTTGCTGTTTAAAAGAACGTAATTATTTAATGAAAAAAAATTTTTTGCCTTTTAAGGATTGTTTAGAGCATTTAATTTTCAGTAGGATCTTGTTTCATATATACAACATTATAATTCTATAACGTATGTACTTTTTATGTTATACTTATTCAAACTTTAGATATACATTTTTTATACTCGTACAGTGTGTCATGACAACTGCTTGAATCCGTAGATTTTTCTTATAATGTAGGGTATAAATAATATTCAAATAAACCCCAACAAACCACAATAAAATTAAGAACAGTAATAATTAAATAACTTTATATTGTTATTATAAGTAATAATTAATAAATAACTTCATATGAAGATATAAACATTAGCACATTTTAATACAGTGGAAACTAGATATAACAAATACTATATTAAAACCTGTGCGAATTGTTAGTTAGTTCCTGGAAAATTTGGGGAAAATCTAGCATACATCAGCGCATTAATGTATTTCGGAACAGGAAAATTAAGCAATCTTTTCGCTAAAAACTTTTTCACAATGTGAATTTTCATTCAAAAGTGTGTAATTTTAATTTATTTGGTTTGTAATTTCAAGCAAGAATTCATAATTCCAAAATCGACAAAAATAATATTAAAAAAAAATTATAACCCCCCTTAACTATATTCATGTAACTGTCAAAAAAATCCCATAAAATCGTATAATGTTATCTTTTTTAAATAAAAAAACATGCAAAAACAACTGTAATTTATAAATTGTATTTCCAGCAAGCATTCTTTTTTAATTTTTGATCACATTTGAGTCATTTATGACTCTTTTGCACGATTAAGATATGCGCTCATTTTCTTATAAGAAATAATACATTCGTCGAAAAAATCCGCGACCTTTCCAAAGGAGAGTTTTATAAGCCGATTTCCAATCACTTTCGACTATTTTTTTAATCTTTTTTGAGTTCAAATACTGGTCGTTTTAGAGACATTCTAGAATTATATTTTTCGAATAAATTTTAATCTATAATTGAAATATTTTTTTAAGCTAGATACTGATTTAATGGTTGGCTAATTAAACACTAGTTATAGGTTAGTGATTAGTCACCCAACTATCGTCCTTGTAGGATTGTTAAATATAGACAATAATTATATCTTAAACATAAAATAATTTAAATTTCCTTTACAGAAACTTTACTACTGCACAAACTCAAATAATAATACATTTAATATTTTAAACGAAATGAGAATTATATCACCTTATTTTAGGCGACTCAAAATTTGTTGTCAACTTTTCTAAAATAGTCTTTTAAAAGCGTCTTTTCAATTAGGTTCGACTCATTTTTAAATCATAATATAATAACTTAACTAACTTTTTGTGTTCAGTTACAAACAAAAACAATTCTATATTTTTTTGCTTAAAATTTCATACACCAATATGATTAATTTATGATTGTTATTCTCATTCAAAACATCAATTTTTGTACCCTACACCACTTTAGTGGGGAGGGTATATTGGGTTTGTGCCGATGTTTGTAACATTCAAAAATATATGTCCTATACCCTCCTTAAAGTATACCAATTGGCTTAGAATCGTTTTAGTCGGTTTAGCTATGTCCGTCTGGACGTCTGGCTGCCAATGTAATAATTGTATGCAAGGTACAGGTCGCAATTTTCCAGATAATTGGATAGAAAAAATCGGTCCATTATTTCACCTAGCACCCATACACAGAACCCCCCGTAAAGAGCTTCTGCGCTCATAATTATATTTTATATACCTGTATATCGATAAAAAGCGGCAGAATTAAGTTTTATACAAGCCTTGATATAAAGACCCCAGCTCCCATAAAGACCCCAGCTCCCATACAAATTCCACTTCAGAAAATTACTTAAATGTCCAAAATTAACTTGTAAATATAAATATTATATAAATATAAATATATTCACAAAGCTTTATCGGGCTGGTCCATATTTAATCCTAGCCCCCATATAAAGCCTCATTGAGAAATAATTTTTGAATAATTTTTTAGCGCGCAACTTATTAATCACGTTTAGTTACTCAAAAGCAGTCTAAAAAGACTCAGTTTACTGATTAATCATCCAAATGCTAACTGGGTTATTACTAGATAATACAAACTGTCCGTATTCGCGCAAACAATAAAGTTAATTTGCATATAAATTATTAATTTATTAAAAAAATTTTCCTTTCCACTGTTTTTATTCTGATTAATTAAACAACCTGCGGTTTAAAATGTAAAAACTCCACTAAATGTTTAACAAAATGTTTGCAATTTTTTTTATACAAGTTTTAAATTTAATGTATGGGATTTAAGTTATCAAAAGTGCAAATCCGAAGGGCTGTTAGTTTTAGCAATAACTCGATTTTCTAAAGTGAAATGATAAATCTAAAGGGAATGAATTTTTATAAATATCAATTTCATTAAAAATGCATCACAAAATATTTCTCTTATATTTAAGTACATTGCTAAAATATTGTCTGTGGTTATTTACATTTTAGTGCAATGTAAATATTCAGTAATGGGATGAAAAATATGCTTGAGATTTAATAAATTTTAAATTTTGGATTCAGTTATCTTAATTATTCAGTTAGCTTAATTATCTTAAATGGTTGTAAATTTGCATTTGTCAGTGTTGTTATATAAAATATCATTTTTTCAAATATCTAGATTTAACTGTACTCCCAACCCTGCTCAAATTTTTTTGATTTAACATATTTTTTTGTGTAAATAAATATTTATTTAAGACAACAAACTTAGAACAACTCGCTTTATTTTAGCTTAAATATAATTATTTTTATTACACTTAAATTAAGGTGTATGGAGGCATTATGACTCGTTATTATATATATTTTTTTTGAACAGTATAAAAAAACCAACGACCATAAAAAACACATTTTATAAAAAAATTATTATAAAGTACAATGAATAACTGAATGAATTGTAAAAAAAATTAAATAAATATTAAAATACATTTCTTTAGTATTTATTTAACCAACCGTTTGCATTAAAAATACACCGTTTAAAACGTGATTTACGAGCGTGATCTCACAGAGTATGATGTTGCTGCTGTTGGTGATGATGCTGATCATGGGCGGAGTAATGAAAATAATATAATAATAAGTGGAAATTCTACTGTGGATAAAGACGAATTATATACACATTTCTCGGTAGATGTTTAACTTAATAAATTACTATAGAAAAATTACATTGCAGATTTCACTTGTTATGAATATAATTGTGTAAAATTATCTAATTCCTTTTGTTTATAAAACAAGATTATTATTTAAAAATGTATTTGTTTTGTCTGAATCGAATTTCATGATTATATAGAAGGACTATCACCAGACAAAACAATTTAGAATCAAATAGCTAAAATAAAGTCAGTTTCAACTTTGTTATTCCCAGTAGACATATATTTTTTTGCAAATTAAGACCTAACTGATTTTATTTTTGTTTTCAAAATCATCGCGTAATGTTAAATACAGAATGTAAAAACAGAAGGCAGGTGAGGAGTATGAAAGTGAGTGAGAATTATTTTTGTTAATTTTAACAATGTTGTTTAATTTTTGTTATTACGAACCCAAATACAACAGCATTATTATGCAATTATCATAATAATGTTACTTTTGTGAATTTAATTATATGTTGATGTTTTTATTCTAAGATGTTTTAATGTTTTGAAAATAAAATTACTTTTCTGTTGTTTTTTGTCATGTTTTTCTAGTGAATATTTTATTTTAAAATTTAAACCCATTAAACAACAATACACAATATGGATATCTTTTCAAGAAATAAAAAAATATATATAATAAAAGATCAATATAATATTTCGGCTTTTATGAACAATATTAACAATAATTTCCTTTTTCACTGACAATACCAGCAGCAGTTTTGGCAAATATTCGAGATTATTCTCAATTTCAATAGGAAATAATGATGAGAATACAAACTTAGATTTCTGGAATTTTTTTAATTTATAGTTAGAAAAACTTTTTAATTAAATTTAATTTTTTTATTTGTTTATTATTATAATGTTTCTAGAAATTGATTTAATTAAATTGAACTTTAATTGCTTTTGATTAAATTTTGTATGACAAACAAATAATATTGCTGGGTTATTAGCTGTTTAATAATATTTCTCGTTTTTTTTTTTTGCTGGAGCCAATGGTAATGGCACATACATTTCTTTTGTGTGTTGTCTGTTGGAAAAGTCAGCCAGCCAGGCAACAAAGAATTGCTCAAGGAATACATTTAATGTTGCTTTTATTTACTTACTTGCTCCTCTACAAAAATTAAATTGGTCGTTAAAAAGATTATATAATTTACGATTTTTTGTTTCTTGTTGCCTAAACGCTACAACAAAAAGTGCTAAATAAATAAAATAAAATTAAAAAAGCTAAAAACAAAAATATAAATTTATAAAAAAAGTGATTGATATTTTTCGTTGTTGGGCTGCTGTTTCGTTTTTTTATGTTCTTTGGGTAGAAGTTTGTTAAACCCGGAAAATACGTGTATAAATCATGAGGAAAAAATATTTAAAAGCCAATTAAATGTAAAATAAATTTTAATGGAAGGAAATACATATTTTGTTGTATTAAGGGTTTTTGAAATCACAGTTCAGAAAGTGAACGCAGTAGGGTATCTCTTGTCTATCTTGTCTATCTATCTATCTATCTATCTATCTATCTATCTATCTATCTATCTATCTATCTATCTCTATCTAACTGGCTGAAAAACTAACCATCAGCATTAGAAACTTAAAATATTCTATAAAAATGGTCAATCTGTCCTTCGACGTTTAATGAACTTTCTCAAAACATCTTGCTGTCATGAATTTGACAAAAACAATTAGGAAATATTTCGCCTAAATAAAAAAACTGTATTTTTATTCAAAATAAATATGATTTATGATTCTTAGCAGATTATCTAAATTAAACCAACCACCAGCATTAAATTAAGGTGTAGGAGACAATATAATATTTTCAAGGAAATAACAAAAATATTATCTGCAAATTATTAGCCAGTAAGTCCTTGACAAGAAACTAAAAACATTTCTAAAGAAAATCATGAAAAATAATTAGAATGATTTATCTTAAAAAAACTAATCATAATGTTAAAATCACACAACAAGACAACACAACCAATTAAAATAAAATTAATAACAGTTTATCCAACGGATAAAAATAAATAAATCTTATAGTTATTCCATTTTATTTTTAAATGAAAAGTCAAACACCTTTTTTAAACGCACACACACACTGTCTAGGTCATGTTACCAACAAATCAAATCACGCAATTTCTGTCTGAAGTGTTATAGAAATTAAATCATTTACTCATTTTATGTCAATACACAACATTTTCTATAAAAAATATTTACTTAACAATAAAAGTTATATTTAGAAAACAAAAGTATCACCTTTAAGAATCATTAATTTATTTCAATTCTAGAAATCTTTTGCATAAAAAATAAAAATATATATTAGTGTTGGCGTTTTTGCTGTTTTTACAAATAAGGAAATTAGTAAAACCATAAAGCATTTTCAAAAATAAAACTTATTAATGACAATTTGACAAGACAATCATTATGGTCTACATCACTCTTTATCATATTATTATTTTAATATTTAGCTGTAACATTTAAATATTTTTAAAAGATTAAGAAATTTTGACACTTATTTATCATTTTTATAGTGAAAACTGTCAAAATTTTTTAAATAATTTTTAATGCAAAAACACTCACTCACAGTTATTAAATTAATAAAATGAAAAATTTTCCTTTTAACTTGTTCATCACGAATACGAAATTATTTATTTAATAATATTCTCTCTCGCGTAAAAATGTTTTTATTTATGAATTCATAAAGAAAATTTTCCAATATAAAAAATTTGTTTTTATTATTATTATTTGTTTTTGCTTTCTATCTAATTTTCATAAACTTAAAATCCCCATTACTTGCACAAATACATATATTCTATATTGTAGTTGCTTTGGTTTGGCAGACATCTAGACCAGTCAGTCGAAATGGAAATATACTTATTTCCGTAAAACATTTATTAAGAATTATTTTAATGTTATTAATTTGTTGTTGTTGTTTTTATAAACATTTGAATGAGTTTCTATTGAAAATTGTATTTATATGTTTTTTTTTTATTTTATTGCTAGTTTAAATTCGTTTATGTAAAAAAGTATTAATTTTTTATTTTAATAGTAAATAAACATTTTATTTTCTATTCTATTATTATATTTTAGTATTTTTCATAGTATTTTGTACAAAAACATCAATTTATTTTGAAGGCATTTTAAAAAGATGCTGACGTAAAAACGCAACTCTTTATGAAACAATTTCATTCATAAATAAATTGTTTTTCGCTTGTACGGAACGAAATTAAATAGAACAACGAGAAAGAAGAAACACGAGAAAATCAGCACGCAAATTCATCACACAGTCATCATAATTTAAATAAAAATTAAATAATAAGAATTTAATATTGAAGTGTTACACTTAGAGAAATAAAGTTATAAAATTGTATTGAATTTATATAATTATATACCCATCAACTTTGTGTATGTAAGTTTGTCATTTGGTTTGCAATTTTCCAAAACCTATTAAATGTACAGCAACTATCTATCTAAACTTCCTTGAATACTTTTAGCTAGAATCCATATGTCCAACTCTAACTCCGGCAGTTCTCGATACGAAATAGACCATAAGTATATTAGCATGTCCCGTGGAGCACTTATTTTGAGGAAAACCTCACAAACGATTCGTGTTTATGTACTTAATACGAGAAAAAAACATTTATTTTTGAAAAGGCCCTAAGTTCCCTACCATCAATTGAAAACATTGATCTCAGTACAGTATCAATACGCAAAACAACTTTTAGTGTATTATAAAAAAAATAATATAAAAAATTCTAAAATGGACTAAATGACTAAAAATTGTTTTTAATTTTTCTGTATTTCTCGGGACATTCTATATCTTTTTTCTTCAGATTTTTATCGCGATATGGACATTCAAAGTATTTTCAGAATAGAACTTTGTATGGGCTTTAGAGTTGAAATAGACTTAATCCTTTTGAAATTTGGCAAGATTAATTGCTTGTATAAAACTTAACTTTTTAAGCTTTTTATCAAGATACAAGTATTTACCATAATTATGAGCTCAAAAGACCTTTACGGTCGGTTCTATTATAAGGAGCCTACTTGAAGTAATGAACCGATTTAAACAATTTTCAATAGGCTCTGTTCTTGGGTCGTATGTTTCATATTTAAACTAATTAATTAACTTGAAATTGCTCAAAAATTTGTACAGCCACCCAGATGCACGAACATGGCTTAATCGACTCAGAAAACAATAGGATGAATACAAACCTAATACACACTCTTCACTAAAATGGTGTCGAATATAAATACGCACTGCGTACACTGCGACTTAGTGGAAATCTATACATAAAAAAACTTTTTGGTACTTTTTGATTTTTTGAAAATAAAACGCGCTATTTTTTACCTACTATGATGAAAGGTTTTTTATATAGAATTTTTCATTGTTTATAAAATAAACCGTTTTCGAAATGTTTAATATAACCTTTAATAATATAACATATAAATAATTTGCATACATTTGTGAAAAGTTTAAACTTCTAATTTTATGAGGAAAAAGTTTACTTTTAAAGTCAATAAAAATCTTGAAAGCTTTTAACTTCTTATTAAATTTAAATTCGCCTGAAAAGAAATCAAAGTTATATTAGGTTATTTTAGTTTTTTTTTCTAAACAAACATTTCAGTTAAAATTTTGTAAATATTTTCTACAAAGAAAAAAATATTTACTTTTTCTCTCAGACACATACATGCAAATGTCTTAAATAAATACGTTTTACCTCAAAATGTGTTTTGTTTTTAAAGTGAAAAATATTGTGTTGCTTCTATTCAACCTGTTTAACACACTGTCTGCACCCAAAAGAAGTTACAAAATCAAGAATTGTTTGCCTCTTTTAAAACAGTATAAACACGATTATTTGTAAATCATAATCCCACAAACTGGCATAAAAACATAGATAAAGTCAATCATGAAAAACGAAAACAGTTTTGGTAGATTTTTATCTAAAATCAACATATAAATGACGCCATTGCAAAAATCAACATAAACATTTATCACAATAATCTGTGCATACATTTTAATTTAAGTTCTTTTTGAAATGGTAATATAGAACAGAAAATGGTAAAATAAATTTGTATTTTCATGTAAAATCAATATTTTTGTTTTAGTGTAGTGAATTTTTTTCCGTCATAAAAAAGAAATATAGTTTTGCTTTAATTTTTTTTCTTTAATTTAAGTAGCTGTCATTTAATTTGAGATTTTTTTATATGAACGCAAACGTATTTTTATTTTCGCATTAGTTCTAAATACTTACGTGTACCAGTATTATTAAATTTCAGCTACATAGTATGTACATATGTGTATGTTTAACGACAAAAATAAAAATTGGTAAATATTTTTTTTTAATTTGCTTGTTTTGTGTACAGTTTTGAATATATTTCAAAAAGTAGAAATATCTAAATATGTATGAATATAAAAGAATTATATAACTTACGCACGTGTCTGAATACATAATTAAAATACTAATACAGCCAAAATGATTAACTCCATTAAGAGATCCTTATTTAAAGCAGTTGAAAACTTTTTATAAAGACGATATTTTTATCATGTACGTCAGCTCTCAAATTTAAATAATACCTACGATACTTAATATTTGATTTTTTTAAATTGAACACTGTTTTTGAAAATTCGTATAATTTTCGATATTTTTCATATCTTGATTTAAAAGTAAAATAAATAATAATTTCTTATTAAATATTAAGTTATATCAGTTTTATAGTAAATGAGCGATATGTATGTATGCATACATACATATATATTGTATTTGTATTAATGTAATAAATTTGATTTTTATTAAGTTGTTGGAACAATTTAAGTTTGAAAAATTATTCCATTCCCCTTACAAAAGATTTTCTCACAATTGTAATTGAGTACTCTACACGCTAGAAAAATATTATAGAAACCATGTACATCCAAATGTATTTACAATAGTGAATAGAAAGCAATAAGTATTATATTTGGCTATGTCGAATCATTATATCTTTAACTACATTATTTTAAAAATAAATATCTTAAAAATGAAATCACTTTTTCAATTTTCTAACTTCATCCCTGATTAACCTTAACTGTGATAAACAACAAAAACATGTGTTATATGCTGTTAAGTTATGTCCTAAATATCTTGTACATACTAAATATGAAAACAACATATGATCAATGAAGTTGAATGACATAAATTCGTATTTTGATCATAGATGTTTTAACAAATCTACATAAAGGGAAAACTAGGTAGAAAAGTACCGAAATTGATACAATCCGTTACCAATATTTCGACAACGAATTGCCAGTCGTGTATAATTAAAAGATGTATTTTTTACCAAATTTAGCCCGAAACTCGATATCTAAAAGGAATCTAAACTTTTTTACTGACCTTCAATTAATAAAGCTTATTTTGTGATTTTTGTACAGTATTATATGGTCGGTAAAGCTGAACCACAATCATTTATTGTTTTCTAACAACAAATTTTAAACATGCTAGTTGCAGCAAAATACTTTTACAAAAAAATGGGCGTAAAATTATTTTACAACTTTCTTGTGAAAATGTTAACAAGGCTTGCACTGTGGGTCAAGTAACATAAAATATAATAACAAGTAAAGCGTTATATAGAAAAAAAAATATATAGTAAAAAATAATTGCAATAATTAGTAGGGAACTGAAACAGTATATTACTAACCATTTACTGCGAAAAAATCCGTCATAAGATTCATATACTGATATCAATAGCCCTTAATAAATTTATGTATTTCAATCCACTAATCCTCTTTCATCTCTTTTTCTGATGTGATCTTTAAACAATCAAAAAAAAAAAAAAAAAAAACAAAATAATTGCCATCTCAAATCTAAAGCAACAACAGCAACAAAAACATCAAATAAACACATTAAATTATCATCAACATCATCATCAATTGAATTATAATTATATCATCAACAACAAAATAGAAATTGCATTTGGAACTTTGCAACATAAACAATAAAATCAAACACATTAACATTTTCCAATTTGCCAATATTCTAATCTAATATTTGGTAATTTGTTAACAAAAACAGCAAGAATAAAAACAACAAAAACAACAACCAACAAAATGCTGCACAACGATGAAAGAATGAAAGAAAAATATAAATAAATAAAAATTGCATTAAAATTTCAGCACTAAATCCCAGTGGCCATAAATATCAATGTGCACTAGTGGCAGTTGGCACGTGTTTTTATAGTTTACTCTTGGTCCAATGCAGCCAAATGGCAACAATAAAACAGAAGACCAAAAATAATAATAATAACAGGCAGAAAGTCAAACAACGGTTGTGGCGATGGCTAAAATAACATCAGAAAATTTTTAAATTCCCACGCGGCTTACAAATACAAACATACACAACAACATACATTCATACATACATGTATGTACTCATTTGCAAGAAAACCCAGTACATAGTACTTTTTTCCTAAATATTTAAATGCTTGGTTAAGTCAAATTTATATTTTTATCACTTATGTTTATATATGAGCACCATGTAATGCTGATAGGAGTTGAAACTTACATTAAGAAGTAGTTATGTATGACACCAATAGTATCCTATTAAAGGGACAATTCTGAAGTTGTATTCGAAGTATTGTTTTTATAGGAGAAGTACATTTTAAAATTTTTAATTGGTTACATAAATTATTAGCTCAGTACAGTAATATCAAACTACAGGAATTTTTTTTACACACACACCATAACATTTAAGATAGTATTAGCAAAAAGATAGATGTCTATTAATTTAATGAAAAATATGACCATGGTTTGGACCATATGATGATATTTAGTAATATTAGTTTAATCCAAGGTTTTCTCTTATGTATATAAAGGTAAATGGAACCATAACATATTTTAAAGTTTATGGTATATCTAAACAAATTTCAGAATCGGCACCCGAACATTAGTTCCATGTTTCAGCCACCTCTAATTTAATGAAATTTTTAATAAGCATGTAAAATGTGGATCAATGTAGTATTAATCCCTCCAATATTAAACACATGTGCCGGTTCCTATGTATAAATGTATGTACCACTGAGCTGGCTGCAACAAGACTATTTTATGTTTAAGAACATTTACTAAAGAAAAAAAACACACACAAACGTTTATTTGCAATGGGAAAATAAAAAAGGATGACAGGAAAAATGAACATTTTATGTAGAAATGTTGAACATGTTTAAGCGAATGCCAGAAGTATGTTTGTTTGTGTATAAATATTTCGATCTTATAAATGTTGTTTTTCTTTTTACCACATTGTACTGTATATAGGCTTGCAATTAACCAACCAATGCCACCCAACTGACTACTTTCTAAAACTTCCAAATGCATCGATTTGGGGGCAGGAAGCCACTGTGTCCTTGACATCTGAGAGTTGTACAATAAACATTTTTAAAGTTTCCTTTTTTTCTTATTTTCTCTGTATTTGCAGTGAATGAAAGAACACATCGGGTATAACATTTGTATAGTATGTGTGTATGGCAACCTATAAATACAATCTCACACAAATAAAAACACACCCAATAATAAACTTGCAGTCTGCAGCTACTATTTCGTAAAAGTGCAGAGTTGTCGGAAAAAATATTTTTAAATGTTTTCATATATATTATTTTCAATATTTTCTATTTTTTAGCTTTAGTATAAGTAGAATTATATTATTTTTCTTTTTTTCACTAGACATGTTATAAACTTTACAGTCTCAAAATACAGTCTCTTTGGGACTGAAACTTACTTAAAATTTCACACATGCATGAATGAATGTTGGCATATAAGAACAACGTTCATATTTTGTTACATATTTTTTTGGACCTTAAATTTTGTTTGTTTATTTTGTAGTCATTTCAGTGGTATTGGTTTGTTAACGTGTGTATTGGTTTTGTTAGCCATATTGTATTCTGGTTTCTTGTACATATAAGTATGGGTGTATTTGTGAAACCGGATATCGATTATTTGTTCACAGACCGCAAAAACTTTCTTTTACACACAATAAACTTTGCTTGAAGAGATTTTTACCGAATTTTGTTTGTTTTTGTTTTGTTGTTGTTTCCTTTTGTTTTTTTGTTTCCCTTAAAAAATAATTCTTTCATGTTACATTTAGTTGCCGGTATGTTTGGTTTTCTATTACTACGTTAAAGTACAAGCACATATAACTGTTAACAGTGGAATAAGTTATGATGAGGACATACAAGAAAAATTGTTAAATCTGAGCCGATTTTCAATACCAAACTTAATTCATCAATAATCCCTCTAACTCCTCATATGGATATTACAGTTTAGAGATAATTTCTAAAGTCGTTATGTTGGTTCTGGTCAAAACATATAATACTTATTTTATATTATAAATATAAATATTAACAACCAATATCATTATGATCCAAATGGTTGACGTAACCATATTAAATCATGTTTTTTTTCTTGTGAAATAAAATTTAGTGTGGTTTCGAAAAATATGGATCCTTTTTTGTTTTTATTATTCTTTGTCACTCTGTACTTATTTAAAGACATTTTATACATTTGTAATATTCGTGGTTCTTGTTTGTGGTTGAAGTTTCTTGCATTTTTCCGTGTTTTTATTTGAAAATGTTTTTTGTTTTTTATTTTATACTATTTTTCTTTATATGAATGTATTTCTTTTTCTTCCGCTTTTTATATACATATTCTATCATAATGCTCATACCTGGTAACATTTTTAAAAGGGTTTTTCAACGAGCATGTTATACTTGCATAATCACAAAAATGTATATTAAATTCATTTAAATTTTTCTTATATTATTGGTTTTGTCAATTATATATCAAAAATTTTATCGGATAGTTGTTCACTATGAACTTCTAAAATTATAACGATTCTCTGTATTACTCTATATAACATAATGTTTCATTAGCATCCTCCTGTTGAAACGTAAATGTGTATAATATTTAACTTATCAGTAATAGGACAATCAGCGGTTCACGTGGCCTCAGTAGAACTATAGCTTTAAATTTGAATGATGAATGATTTTTCAACAAAATAATTGCTAGAACTTCTACAACAACAATCAAAATATCAATACTGCCATATTTTTCTATAAACCCTTATTGAAAAATTAGGTTCTTGTTGAAAACCCCTTTAAGATAATTTACAACCATAATGTATGTGAATAAAGTTATAATATAATGTTATGAGTTGAAACAACGTATAACTTGTACTAAATATTTACCATTGTGAGGATGATAAAGGTGCACAACACATTTTCCCAAAGCTTTTAACATGCTTAAAGTAATTTATGGCCGAAAAACCACGAACAAAATAATTGTTCTCACACACATAAATGTATGTATGAATAAATGGTGAAATGTAGATAAGTATAATGTTTTTAGTCCTTTTTATGTCAAAGGTTATTCTAAAAATAAGTCAAGTAGTTTTCTCCCCTACAAGTACTTAAGTTTTGAACAAAACCAAAATTGTATCCACAAAAAAAGAAACATTATTCATTTCATGTAACAAAAAACATATTATTCATTGTTATGTAATATTTATTTTATAAAAAAACATTTTTTCCTTAAATATATTTTGTTTTATTTAGAATATTAAATAAAAAGAGATTTAAATAACAAGATTTATAAAATTTTGCCAACTATAAACATCATTTATAAATATAAGTTTGCATTACTACACACAAACATTGTTTGTTTTCCAGGCAGTTAATTTTTGAATATTATGTTTTATAGAAGATTTTTTATTGTACATTGTTTTCAATTTCACTTTAACCCTTAAGGGTAATTGATATTTGAAAATATTATTTATTCAAATTTCAATTGTGCTCTATTTCCCAGAAGTGAAAATTCACTTATTACAAAAGTTTTATTTGTGTTTGTAACAAATCAAGATAAAAAATAAAATTATATTTGTAACAAGGAAATGTTATGTTTAATTTTTCTTAAATATGTTATTTACAAAAATTTTATAAAAAATAATACTTTAATTGGCATTTTAAAAATTTCTTAAAGATAAAACAATGGTTAACATCTGCCTGACAATGCCACTTCAAAGTGTTCGTTACAGTTGTTTATTTATTTTTCTCACATTTCTGGCATTTCGTATATTAAATAAAATTTGCATACACTCACATGCATCTCGTAAAGTTTGACAATTTAGTATAGTTTTGTTGTTGTTACTGCTGTTAAATATTCGTGTCATTTACACTGTATATTCTGTTTTACTTTAGTCTATGTCTTTTTACGTGTTTGTTGTATATTTGTGTACACACTAACAGCCATTTCTTAATAGACGTTGCAGTTGACTTTGTTGCTGTTGCAATCACGATGCAAATATGGAAGGACCTTATTATACACCCATATCCTATACATATATTTAAATTTGCATGCATAAATTAAGAGAGACAGAGAAAGGGTAAAAGAACCAGATATGGTGTATGTTATCCGTAAATAGACACAAACGTGTGTCAAGTAGAAGTGGCCACATTTAAAATTACTTTCCATAATATGCACTTGAGGTAAATGAAGTAAAATTCTACAGACAACTTAAAAAAAAGTAAAAAGAAAATTTAAACACATTTATCTGTTTTTTAAGAAAGAAAGTATTTTGGTTATTTGAAATTTATAAGATGCTTCGTTCATATTCCGTTAAACCGTTAAATAACACAAAAACTGTCAGATTTAGGATAAACTTTTGTTACTTTGTTATACTAGTATATAGTACAGTCTATAGTCTATATATACTAGACTATAGACTAGACTATAGACTAGACTATAGACTAGACTATAGACTAGACTATAGACTAGACTATAGACTAGACTATAGACTAGACTATAGACTAGACTATAGACTAGACTATAGACTAGACTATAGACTAGACTATAGACTAGACTATAGACTAGACTATAGACTAGACTATAGACTAGACTATAGACTAGACTATAGACTAGACTATAGACTAGACTATAGACTGGACTATGAACTATACTATAGACTGGACTATAGACTAGACTTTAGACTGGACTATAGACTAGAGTATAGACTAGACAAGATACGATTTGAAAGGCCTGGACTCATTTAGACCCATCAAACTAATTTCTCTTGAACGAAATCTTTTTTTTTTTTTGCTGTGAAAAAAAATATTATTTCTTTTTTAACGTTCAATAGAGTGCTTAAAAAGCATTTTTTGTGTTATTTTTCTAAGGTTTTAATTAAAAAATCTTTTATCATTTTGTATTCAGACTTAAAGTTTCTTTTGCCTTATAAGTCTGGCATTTGTTCAATCAACCAAAAACTTGAAGTACATTTTTTGAGAATGTTCACCAATAATTGCCTTTGGCATACAAACATCTGTTGGTTTCGTTGTTTTGCTAAGACCAATTGGAAAATGTTTAACAAGGGTTTTCACTTTCACTGGATTCGACAAGAGAAGTTTTTTTTAATTGGCACTAATGGTCATATGTTGACACCTCTTAATGAATGTCACAAGAATATTTAGATATGACCTTGGAATATCTTATAGAAACTAGTGTAGAATTTTCAGAATATTTTCAATTTCCAATTGGTTATATACATGAGTTCTTTTTAAATTTTAGAAAGGATATTTGTTCATTTAAAATTCCTGCCTAGCAACTTTCACTGTATGTTCGCCTGTCAGCGTTTCTGTTCGAGTGCTTATGCGTTCGAGTTTTGTGTTGTTTATTTATAAGAAACAAGTTATTTTATAAGAAACAATTTTCAATTCACACATTTCCTGCTGTGCAACTATTTCAATTGCATTCATGGAATAACTTTTCTTTCCGCTGCATGTGAAAGAATAAATTCATACGGATGTGTGTAAAAGAGTGACTGTTTCCTCTTAAAATTAAAGATAAGAAATGTTAAGCTATAACAATTGATATTTGTTTGCTATTCTTTCCTTGCTCAAGATGGTGATGACGTGTTAGTTCAAAAGAACAAAGTAGATTCAGTAAATTGTTAGAAAATTAAACAAGAAAGTATTGAAGGTGTTGCTTGCTCTGTGTTCATGGGTTCTTTTGTTTGAAGTATTTGTATTCGTATTCAGGTGATTCAAAGTTTTACACAAAACTATTTACAGAAATAAAACTTAAGAGAAAAGATAGTTTACTTCCAAGAATCGATTGAATTGACATTAAATGTTTATGCACCATCCTGTGTACAGGTAGTGGTGGTGACGCTGGTGTAACACAATCACACGCCACAAACAATGTCAATAGAATATCTTGTGGATATTTTTTACTTGTTGCTATTTTAGTTTTTGTTGTTGCTGCTGTTCTTGTCATCTTTGGTTGTAAATGATATCCTAAGACTTGTGACACCATAAATGCTTGGAGTAGGTGTTTGCTGGTTGGTTGGTTGTTTTGCTGATGGTTATTAGTTGATAGTGTTGTTTGTAGCTTGTTTCTGGGTTGTTGGGTTGTATGTGTGATAGGGATAGGTTGGCATCCTTTAGCTCTTAGCGATGAATGTTTAAATTGTTCTTTCCTTGCTTATGCTGGGTTATCGTAACGTAATATCGTTAACCTTGCTCCGTATTATTATTTAGTGTGTGAGTTTGTACGTTTGGTAGTAAAAGTGAAAAGTTGTTGCTGTCATTTGCTGGTGATGTAAAAATGAATTTATTTTCATTTGAATAAAGTTGTTGTCCTTTTAGTCCATCTATAAGTTTCTTGGTGTTTTTAATGGTTTTTTTATTTTTATATACCTATAGAGTTGTTGCTGGTATTATTTCAGCGAAGGCGAGTTCAATCTTTTCGGACAGGTTTTTTTATAACCCACTAAGTCTGGGAGTTTAATTTTAATAAAACCTTTTGCTCAGGGATATCTGTGTCACTAGTTTTGTTACAATATTTTTCCACATTGCAAAGCAACGCATTTTAAATCATTAATGCTGCCTGCCTGGGTTGTTAAAGTGATTCTATCTACATACAAATATATTTAATTTTTAATGTAAACAACATTTTCTTGTTGTTACAGCCAAACAAGGATCATCTGTTCAAAGCTCTATTCCTCTATTCTGCTGAATGTTGGCGCAAAATTACTTAAAAATCATTTAAAATTAATATTAATCTTTTGAAATGAAGGTGACCTACCTGACTGGCCAGTGTTAAGACGACAAAAACTCATTTAAATTTGTATTTGATTATTTTGTTGTTCATTCAATTTTGTTGATTTAGTAGCTTTTTTCAATTTTCTTTAAATTTATCGACATGAAATCATAGCATATCATGGTTCGTTGGGTTTATTTGCCACAATTTATACTTTAATTATTGTTATCGCCCTCAATCAAATAACACCTGCATTGTGTTTCTCTGTGTTTATCGTAATAATATACAAACAAATTTAATCAATTAAAATAATTTCTAACAGGTCATTGAAATTAAATGAATTGTTTTAAAAATGAGCTCAGAATAACATTTCAAAGATTTTACTCTTGTCCATTGTAAATGGTAGATAAAGATTTTCTTGGTAATTAAGCATTAAGTCAGCGCAACATTTGACTGTTTTGTGGCCAATGTTAACTTGAAAAATTGAAATATTTATTTTTAAACTTTGTATTAAAATATCTGAAAACGATTATATATTTTATTTAATTGCTTTAATGAATTCTAAGAATTATATTAATAATCACTACTACTGTGGCATTATTGCATTTTCAAGGAAAACTTTACGAGCTTATTTTAATGTGCAGAATTTTTGTGATGGCAATTAAATTTTATTAGTTAGTTTTTTGGCTTGTTTAAATCTAAATACATTTTAAAACACAATGTATTTATTTTTATTACTAGTTTTATATCTTTCTATAGTAAATGATGAATTTTTTGTAATAGGAGGCCTTTTAATGAATGTTGGCAATATTGCCAACTAAAGAAAATATCAATTTAGGTTTAAAGACACTTAGTTTTTTTAATATTTTACAAATACATTTTAAACTATTTCAAAAGTTAATACATACATATGGGTGTTTTGATGGTCCTAAATACCATTTGAAAGACTAAACGATACCATATGTCGCCTTTTATAAGCCGATTGTAAAGGCTTACTTTTATGCATTTAGGATCATTAATATAAAAAATTCAAAAAGTACATTTTGAAAAACGAAAAAGTACCAAAAAGTCCCATTTTATAGGTTCTAATTTATTCCGGAACCTACATGCTTAATTTAATGGTTCGAATATCAAATAAAAAAAAGTACCTTCTTATTATAGAAAATCAGAAAGTACTTTAAAAAAAATCAGAGTTGGCTGATTTTAACAGGAAAGTATTTCAAGAAACATACAGAGGGATGGACACAGCTTAATCGACTCCACTATCTATAAGGACTCGGAATATATGTATATGTTTAATAGAGTTGGATAATTATAATAAAACCTTCACTTCTTATGAAGATGGAGGGCATAACATAGGACCAACAATCCGTTTTATAATAATTGTGTGTAAGATAAGTAAAACAACATAATTTACCATTGTAAATTATCATTGCTATTTCTTTTCCAAAAATGTCTTTTTAGTCAATCGTACATCTTCATTCAAGATTTAATAACTACTTGCTAGTTTTACTATCGTAGTAAGAAAACTGTTTCATCCGGTCGAATTTATATGATATATGTTTTACAAAGCTCTTTATAAAGGTATATGTAAAACTTCAATGTAAAAAGTTTTAAGTAAAACTATAGATACATACATCTGTTTCCAAGTACAAACATCTTATGAATATATCTTAAGAAAATCTTATAATAATTGAAAGCCTTAAAAATAACTAATAACAATATACCATAAACATTAATTATTATACAAAATTAGCTCAATATAAGATATCCAAATCTCACCCATCAACGTATGAGTAATATGCAATTAATTCAAGTGACACTACAGACAGTATGATTAATAAGTAAATTGAAGCTACAACTAATAAAATATCTTATTAAATATTCAAATACACAAAACAATTGAATGGAATTGCTAAATAACTGTTGCTAAAGACAATTGAAATCAAATAAAACACAAAATAAATAATTCATTAATTTGTTTACGTTTATTAAGTACTATTGTTATTAATCATTAAATGTCTGTTTGATTGGTTTATTTAAAATGTTTACAAAATTGTTTCTTTTTTTTGTATTATCAGTTAATTGTATTATGTATCAAACAAATAAACTTAATAGCCAATTTATACTCAAGCCATATTTGAACAGACAATAGTTGAGAAAGCAATTAATTAATCATCGAAACTGCCATAATTGTAGATGTCATATCACAAAATACTGTTTGGTATGTTTAAAAAAATTAAATTTAAAATAGTAATAATTAAAATGGCAGTTATAACACGCATGTAGGTAGGCCTGACTTAAATTTTATAAAGATACACAGTAGGTATAATTTTTGCAAAAAAAAAAAAACACATCATAACATATTCAAATAATACAATACATGCTTTTTTCTATTACTAACCTCATCAAACAATTTGATGAGGTTACTAACCTCATCAAATTGTTAGATAATAAGCTACATATTAGATTTAAAAGTTGTTTTCATTGTGGTTATAAAAATTATTTTGATAATTTGTTTTGAAAAATCAATAAATTTGTTTATCTCAAATTAATCATGCTGGGATAAATTACATTATTTAATTAATTTATTTTAAAACTTTAATCGTTGAATCGTAATTTGTAATCAATTTATTAAATGCTGCAAATATAATGATAAACTTAGTATGTTACAAAAATTGTTAACAATAGTATTTAAAAAAAAAAACAACTAACATTTTAGCATTAATAATAACAATTTTCAACTTGTGTAACTTAGTACAAGTTTTAAACAACTAGCGTTTTTTTCTACTTTTTAACATATGAACGAATAAAACAATTTTAAAATAAAATATACATATTTATAAATTGAATATCTATCATGATGCATACAAACATCACATACACTTATATGACAAAATGATTATCTATATTTTTTATTTATTTTTTAGTGTTTAGCCTCCTGTAGGGTAGTAGTTATTGTTCTAGTCTGATAAACCTGAGGTGGTGAGTTCGATTCCCACCTGAGGCACTATTAAGAAGCGCACAACAGACCCGATAGAGGACTAGGAGTATTTCTTCGGATGTTATATATACATAATTCTTTCAAACTAACTAGCTAACTCTCTAAATTAACATAGATATTAACACCATAAAAATTGTTATTAATGATAAAAAAAGTACTAAAATGCAAATATTTACCTATTCGTTGGCGCAGCCGAATATAATGTCTTTATAAAAAATCCTTTTCATATAATAAGAGTCATCCTAATGCCTTCAAACTTTAATACATATTACACGCTCATTTATTTTGCCTTAAGATAAATGATTATTTTTTTTTTGCAATTTCTTTATATAGAATTTAAAATAAAAATAGAATTAAACAATACTTTCTCATTTTTTCTATAATAAAATAAACCAATACAGACATATACATACATAGTAAGCATCAACACAATTCTTAGAATTATACACTTTCAATTGTACTCTTTTACAACTTGAGTTCGTAACGGCACCAGCTTACTTTTTTAACAACAAATTGTAGAACATAAATTAAATTAACAAAATTATAATTTACAGCAATAAAAAGAAAATTCAATAAAACTATACCGAAACGTTACAAAACGGTCACGTTTAAGTAGCTGGTCCCCTTAAACCGACACTGTGTAAATTTTATTATTATTTTAATTTAGCGAAAACTTAGTTAATTATATAAAAATCGTGTTCATTGCAACTCAAAACTATAGAATGTAAAGCAAAACTTATTTATGAAGAGAGCAAGCAAGTTTTTCATTACATTTTATAATATTTTCAAAATATTCACAGCATCAACCACTTTCATTCAGAAATTTAAATAATGTTGCCTTACAATAATCACATACTTGGAAGATTTATAAAAAATCTACATATCTAGGGTTTGCAGGATATGATTGAGATTATGCAGTCTACTACATATCTTTACAGTTTTCCCTTTAATATCACGACTTAATCTAAAAAGTACAAAATAAAAAGACAGTAAAATCCGCAAAAAATAGCATAAAACACTCAGTAAATTGGCAACAGGGAAATAGGCATACGTATTTTTTAGCATGATTTCAAATCAAAGGTATGGAGTAATCACTGTGAAAAAATTTGTATTTCAATGTTTTTTATTGTTATTAATTCTTCTTGTATTGCAATTAAAACATGTTCGTTCAAACATATGTATAATAATATGTATATATGTATATTAGTCTGCCCTGTTTCTATGAAGAACAAATATGATGTAATAAGAAATTTTAATATCATATGAAAGCTGCTTTCAAAAATTGCAATTGTAACCATTTACCTAGTAACATACTTTTCAATGACTACTACATATTATTACTTTAGAAGTACCTCTTACAAATAATGTGTTATAAACATAAATACTTTCTAATTCATTAGTGAGCTTTATTGTGAAAACATAAAACTTTTTTTTTCTATTTGTTGGGCACCCTAATATATATATGTATATATAAGAATACACATATACATATAGATATGGATATGGATATGTGTCGGTTTAATTAAAAAAATCCCTGCTTTTATTATAGAAAGTTAAATGTTTATTATAGTTTTTTCTTTCTTCTCTTTTCCAGGAAAATGATTGGTTGGTTCGTGTAAGTCATGCTAAAAATTGTCTAATTACAATTCAAGGCTAAAGCAATCGCTGTCATTATTATACATACTTACCATAGTATTTCCTTGATTCGTACATATTTAAGACATTAAACAACGATAAAACTGCATTTATGTACTAAAGTGTTGAAAAGTAAAACTTTATAAGAATTAAAAGTTTCTTCAAAATATTTTGGCAAAACCATTTCATATTCAAACGGTTGAACACTTGCAGTGTTTATGAAGCGTTAAGTTTATATTACAGGAAATCATGAAGAATAATTACTACAGCATCTTGATACTGAAAAGGCTCAGACAAAAGAATACTCAAATACACACACACACACAAACATAGTGTATTGTAGTAGATGGTTCATTTTGACAGCTTAACATTGTTAGTGCTAAAGTTTTTCTTAAAAAAAAAATCCTTTAAATCTCAACTTTTTTTGAAACTTAAAACATCTGCAGTGTATATTGTGACATAAATTGAAAATTATATAAATGCCTACAAACACAACAGAAATTTTTAATTGAATTTGAAATAGAAAATGAGAAAAAATATAAAAAGTATTAAAAAGATTAATTATTAAATATTGTTTGGCAAAATTTTTTAAAAGCCCAAAATGGAAAAAAAGTAATAAGTGAGATGGAATTATGGAATTGTATTGTTTATACATGGTTTTGTACACTAAGAAGAATACAAATTCAATATTTTTCTGAAAAATTTTCAATTAGGTTCACTCTAAAAAATGAATGTAATATAAAGTAAGTAAACTTTTATGTAAAATTTAAAAAAATAGTCGAATAGTCGAAGGTCGGAAAAAGTCAAAAATAAACAAAATGCCGGAAAAAGTCCAAAATCGTCGACAAGTCTGAAATGGTCGAAAAGTCGAAAATTCGAAAAAAGTCGACTATTTACAAAATACTTCAAACTAACTACAAAATACTAAAAGTCTAAAAGTCGGCTTTTTAATACCTGAAAAAAGTGGAAAAATCGACTTCCCATAAAATACAAAAAGTCGAAAAGTCGACTTTTACCTAAATGCAAAAAATTGACTTTTCGTTTCAACTATAGAACCCTAATAACCAGGGAAACCAAAATATGCAAATGCATGTTTTTTTGTGGTGCGTCGTATGGACTTATGGATAAGATATTTACACGTTTCAGACCAATTTGAGAATTTTGGCATCGATTTGTTAGACCATATTTTTGCATATTTTACCCATAAGAGCATAATTTTGCATGATTTGACTTTTTAGCATATTTAAGGCATATTTTCGAGTTTTTAGAGCATATTTTTATCTTTTAGTGCATATTTTGATGTTTTCGCTTTTTTCGTTTTTATACATTTTTAATTTTCTTTTCAAAACTTTATTTAAAAAAAAATAAAATTCTATTTTTTTAATTTTTTTTTTAAATTTTTTAGCCTATTTTACAATTTTGAAAAAAAATTTCGTTATGTTATAGTTTTATATTCAATAAAGCATTATATTTTAAATCGGACATAAAACCGATTACTTTTGATTTCATGAGACCAATCCATTTTTATAGTTTAAAAAACCAAAGTTGTAACATTCGAATCAAACATTTTTCAACAAGAAAAAAAAATAAATTCTCTAAGTGCATCTAAAGTAGCACTTAACTAAAGTGAAGACAGAGGAATGCCATTTCTATTGTAGTTCAATTAGGTCCATTAAATTGTGTGTGTGTGTCAGTTTAAGAAGATTTCTAAAAATTTTGTTTATTTCTATTTCAATAAAAATCTTCATTAACCCTTACTAGTCTCAATAAATTCCAAAAACAATATACTTACTTACGAGTACTTAAATATCAAAAAATATCCAAAAATAGTAAAATTATTAAGTACTTATTTGTAATGATAAAATTATACCTTTATTAAGGTCAACAACTGTAGTCATAGATAAAAAATATATTAAAACAGCTTCACTAAAAATATTAAGCGGAAATTTCCGCTAAATATATTTGGGAATACCAGGGTTAAAAAGCAAAAAATTAACTCATTCAAATACAAGATATACGTACATACATATAATACAAGACATTTATGTTCATTCATTCATTATTTTTTTTTTTTTTTTTTTGTATTTTATTAAATTTCATCATCATATTTTTTGGTGTGGTGCGAATTTTGTATCTTGCGGATACATACAAACACACGCATACAATTTTCTATAGAACCGCTATCTTAATGAATAGATTGTTGTCGTTTCGTACTGAAAATGATGATGTTTTTTGTTACTGTTGCTGTTGTTTGATGATGTTGACGATGTTTAATGGTGACATTTATGAGAGCAAACAAGAGACGACCGACCGTTTTCAAATAAAATGTAAATAAACTATTAAACAAAAAAATAAATAAAAAATAAAGATGAATTAAGTGTCCAGTAAATTTGAAAATGTTGCAATTACATATATTTTAAATACAACCATACACCCATTATTAAATTTGTTTTACCAAGAACGGAAAATATGAAATTTATCACATGCAATCGTTGTGACTGACACAAAACATTGACGCTGGTTGTTTTTTTTTCTAGTTTATTTCTAATAAAAACAGACAAGGCAGGGTCTTTGAAGTGAAACCACGAAAAAGATAAAAACCCATAGTTTATTATAACGTCAATGTAAAAAAGCTATACTTTTTTCTATAATGTTTAAAGAAATATGTTTGTAATAATAAATAAATTAATTATAATTAAAAACTACGGGTTTGCGTTAATTTAGAAACACGTGTACAAAAGATGACAAAATAATTACAATGTAGACCAGATAGTAAGTAAGTGGCAGGGACTTTAATACATTTTGGAGAATTAAAAAAATTATTTTTTCCATTTCATATATTTTAATTCTACAAAATATTAAATCAGTCATTCGTCATAGAATAGAAAAGCATTTTATTTATTGCAAGTGTTGCCAATATCAAATACACACTTACTACAACTGCGTGTGCATTTGACTGGCATTGACATCAAATAGCAACTTTTTGTTTTGATAAAAAAAATTCTAAAAATATTGTAATATAAAGCGGAACTACACAGTCTGCTCCCACTCTCATTCATTAAAAAACATCAGAGTTCAACTGCATACAGAGCGCGTGGTGTTCAACAGAAACTTGAAAAATGCGTAAAATTGATTGATGGCATTTCAATTAAAGTACAAATATGTATGTGTATGTATGTATTTTCTATCAATTGTACACACATGCTGCCACAGATGACAATTCGAAATGATTTTACAAGTGTAGTAGAAAGATGTAACAAGAATTCTGAATGATGAATTCATTCGCCTGTACAGTATTTCATATGACAACATTAAGTGATAATGACCTTATTGCGTTCTAGCCCAATGATGAATTTGAAAAGTTTAAAAATGCTTTCTTTAAGCAGAGAAGTAGAGAGTTTTATATCGTTTATAAATTATGAAAGGAAACTGTTATGTGCAATTGTTATTTTTATATTTTCAAGGTAGAAAAGTCAATACTCTGTTGGTGATATTTAAACTTTTATAGGGGAAAACTTAAACAAAAATTGCATTTATACTCTATATACTTAAAACTGTTAAAAAATTAAAAAAATTAGCCACAAAAACTGATAAAAATTATTCAAGCATATAATTTTATATTTTTAATTCTGATCTAAATATTTTTCTACTGCTTTAATATATTATAACGTTAATTTTATGCTCGTTTGTTACACTGGCACTGACATTAACATTGAAAATAGTCTACAAATATGCCAATAAATTACACAGATAATAGAAAACACACCCGTACAGTAGCTCTATAACACGAACAATGGATGGTATTAGCAGTAGAAATGTATACTTACCATCAGGTTTATAATTAACAATTGGATCTTTCAGATAAACAATTGATTGATTGTTTATTGGTATTTTAAATGTGTTGCATTACAACTGACACGAGGGTCATAAGAGAAGTCATTGGTTATAAGATCAAAAAAATTTAACATAAAGTTAATTCTAATTATTCCCTTTTTTATTATATATCTAGACTAGACTACTAGACTATAGATTAAACTATAGACTAGACTATAGACTAAACTAAAGACTGGACAATAGATTAGACAATAGACTAGGCTGAAGACTAGGCTAAAGATTAGACTATAGACTAGTCTATAGACTCTTGCTGCAAATATTAGATTTTGAAAATGGCTAAAATCCGTCTACGTTTGATCATAGTCTCATATAATTTCTTAGTTAAAATTACTTTATTGTTAATTAATCCAAAGATTTTGGTTCAAAATAATATATTTTTCGCATTTTTAACTGATTAAATTAAAGAAAAGTAATTTTTCATGCAACCCTCGTTAATTAATATGTATGTATGTTCAATTGATTATTGACATCTTTATATTCATAGACAATTGCAAAGGAGGCAAAGCGTTATTTAAGAAACTTTAACACTTCAGTTATAAAAGTCCCATAGACATAATAATTCTATAGAAATGTTCATAATATACACTGAAAGATAAATTTCTATTAAAATCACTTAAAATTTTTCTATACTTTACTTATATCAATTCAATTTAAGTTATGAATATCTAAAACAAGGCACATTATTTTGCGGAAGTTTACACAAAGGCAAAGTCTATAAAAAAAACAAAAATAATCAATGATGCGTTTTTAATATTTAGAGTGGTTTTGGGCATTTGTTTGTCTTCATATTTTTCGTGTGATAGCCAATGAAAAACTTTTTCAAACAAACAAAATATTTAACAGTATTCGAATTTAGTTTAGTATAAATTAGTTTGAAAATACACGTAATATTTTCGGATTTTTAACTTCCCTTACCAAGTAATTGAATTGTTTGTTATTGATCGCAGTGTAGTGTAACGTATAATTTCCAATTGAATTGTGCGTTAGTTTGTATACGAATTTAAATTCTTTATTTACCCAGACTTGTCACAATTAATGCATTAACTTGACTTACAACAACCAATATTTTGTTTGTGTTTTTTGTGTTTCTTCTCTACTGCCACTCCGCTGCTGCTCACTTACGCTGTGCTTTTGTCAATAGATGATGGTGGTTTTGATGAATAGATCCAATTGTTAAGACCCCAGAAGCTAGGTCAGGCACGTCAATGTTATTGATTGTTGTCAACATCTCCATCGTTGTCGATGGACGCAGTCATCAATGTGTGACAACAATTTGTTTCATGCGTTTGTTACGTTTTCTTTTGTTGTTGGCTTTTGGTTTTTGTTGTTTATATATTTTTTTAAATTTTTTCATTTTTACTCTCTGTATTTTTTTGTCTAATCAAAGAATCATTTTATGGGGTTTTAATTGCTTATGACCATCATGGGAAACAAGTTTCATTTTTATTTTTTTTTTCGGTTTCATTCTTTTTTGCTGTAAACCAAACTGCTTTGTTATTATTGGTGTTGTAATATTTTATGTGGTATTCTTGGTTGATCGAATGGTTTGTTCTGTTCCTGTAAAGTAAACTTATATACAGATTTCTTAGATTTAATTTAATATAATTAAGATTATATATTCATTAGTTTATTCTAATATTTAGTTAATTAAAAATTGATAGCTAAATTAAATTAATGGGCGTAATAAGTGTTAATATATATTTATGTTTATCAGTATAGGTTAATGATTCAATAATTTAATACAATTACGTAAGACTTATATTTTAACAATCTGAAAAAGAATTCTTATTAAATTTATGTAATGAGGTTAAAAATATATCCATACACATATTACTTTATCTAGAATTAAAAATACTTATACTTTTATTTGTATGTGTGTTCTTATAATGCAATATTTTTTAATATGAAATCATTTTGTTCTTTTTTTAAAGATAACAATGAACGTCCTGTCATTTTTATATGTTTTTTATTTCGATAAAATTCAACGATTTATTACATCAAAAGATTATTGGTTACGTATTGACAGCTCCTAATCATTTTGTCATATATTTGTAATGATTTCAAACAATATAGCTTTGATGGAAAATATCGTTTTAAACATAAGTATATTTTGAAAAAGATTATCAATCAAGATTGAGATATAAATTGAATTTTCTTTGCCCCATTTACAACCTGTGCTGTAACGTTGTATTGTTGTATAATATGAAAAATTAAAGTTATATAACATAAACATAATTATGAAGTCTATAAATTGTATTCAACTTAAATACCAATATTCAATAAAAACTTAGTGTAAATGTATTTTTAAGTCGACTTCTGTCTAATTGTGTAGTTACTGGTTGTGGTCAATATAACAGCAAAAACCATTAAACAAATTGTGTGAATTGTTAAACAATTATTGCCATTACACAGAGCGGTAGATAGAGTTAAAAAATAAAATCTAAATTGTAAGTTTGAAATGAAATCGATTTCTTTGTTTTTACGGAAGAAAAATAATTATATTGTAAACAAATGTATAAAAAATAACTTACAATTAGAAATTTTCTACAAAATTGGATATCTAAAGAAAACATTATTTAAAATTAAGCAAAACATTGGATTTTTTAATTCTATTTTAAGGAAAACATTTTATTTTATATTAAATCTGCTTGCCTGTTATTTTGAAGATTTATATAACACCCTTTGTGTCCCCTTTAAAACTGCGCTCTTAGTTTTAAAACCAGTGGCCAATGGAAACCTGCCCATTGTCTTGTTAAGCTTAAAATACAAAATACATGCACTTACATATTTAGCACTTAATAAATAATTTATTTTGTTTTTGATATTACATATTAGAATTAAAGTAACGTCGTAATTAAATACAATTAAAACAAATTTAAATTTAGTTTAAATGTTATTATAATTTTAAATAATAATAAAAAAAATTATTAAATTTTAAAACCTTAAAATTAAAGTAAATTTGGGGTTATACATACATATATTACGTTTTATTTTATATTTTAGTTTTAATAACATTTAATTTATCTTATTCCCACATGTAATGTTAGATATAAACATTTAGAAAAGGTTTCGTTTATTCTTACATTTGCACAAGTTTTTTTTGCACTTACGATGTTATTCTAAGCCATTTTAAAAAAATGTCAGTTTGCTATCTCAAATTATCTACAACATTTCAAAAGAATTGCAGAATTTTAAACCAAATTTTAAGTTTAAAAATCAATAAACAAATTGACTTTGATTTGAATGAAAACATGCACTGAAATAAACTTTTAGTAAAACTTTAAAATAGTCTAGTCTATAGTCTAGTCTATAGTCTAGTCTATAGTCTAGTCTATAGTCTAGTCTATAGTCTAGTCTATAGTCTAGTCTATAGTCTAGTCTATAGTCTAGTCTATAGTCTAGTCTGTAGTCTAGTCTATAGTCTAGTCTATAGTCTAGTCTATAGTCTAGTCTATAGTCTAGTCTTTAGTCTAGTCTATAGTCTTGTCTATAGTCTATCCTATAGTCTAGTCTATTGTCTAGTCTATATTGCAGTCTATAGTCTAGTTCTTTGAAACCTAAACATATATTATTTTTGTTATATAATATTTCATACCTCACTAAGATTATTATAAAAATTATACCTATTATTATTTTTTGAAGTGTATAAATTGATTTTTCCAAGGAAGTTTTATTTACATATAGGATGTGGTAAGTACACAGATTTTTTGGGTAAATTTAGTGTAAAACTAGAGTAAAAGTGTTACTTACTAAGCACATTTCAATGTATATGTCAATTCGTTTATTTTTAAAGATTTTTTTTTGCTTGTTGTGGGTTAGTCAGTTGCATTAAAAAATATTCACTCATCAAATATTTCTCTCGGCTGTACGGAAAAAAACTGCAAAATTAAGCAAAACATAGAAATGTACTTTTCACTTGAAATAGAAATTACAAAATGATATTGATCAATTTTTGTTTATAGTAAAAAAAACACATGAACGAACTACGCAATACAAGAAGTAAATTAAAAAATTGCAACATAGAAAAAATTTTAGAAACCATTAAATTAAATTGTTAAATTAAAAATACGTATATGCATGTATGTGTAGACAGTTCACTTACACGTTCAAGCTCAAGGCAAAAATGCATTGAACGCACGTTCTGAGACCAATGAAAAAAAGTAAAATAAAAAAAATTAAAAACTGTAAAATAAAACAAAACATCTTATAAACAATTTGCTCAAAAGATTAACAGTATTATTTTAAATCTTTTACTATTTGTTATTTTTGTAGTAGCTTTCGCTGTTTTTAATTTTTAAATAACATATGAGTAAAGACAATAATAATTATGACTATAAATAGATATGCGTATGACTCTGAACCAAATGTTAATAAATTTTACATTAATTAATAAATAAATAAAACAGTTTCTTTTTTTCTGTTTATTCTTTTTATACCCACCATCAAAAAAGATGGGGGGTATATTGTTTTTGTCATTCCGTTTGTAACACATTGAAATATTCGTCTAAGACCCATAAAAGTATATATATTCTGGGTCCTTATTAGATTCTAAGACGATCTAGCCATGTCCGTCCGTCTGTCCGTCTGTCTGTCTGTCTGTCTGTTGAAAACACGATAGAGTCCAAACGGAAGTAGCTAGCGAGCTGAAATTTTGCACAGATACTTATAGTTGATCCAGTTTGTTTGGTATTGAAAATGGGAAATATCGGTCCACGATTTCGCCTAGCCCCCATATAAGCCCCCCTTTAGAAAATGACATTATCGCCAATAACTGACTAACAAAAGCATCAATAGCGCTGTAATTCGGCACAAACATGTTTTATAGGGACATAAATCTTTTCATAGAATTTCATAAGGATCGGTCCATAATTGACCCTACCCCCCATACAAAGTACCCTTCAGAAAATGACTTTATCGTTCACATCTCACTAACAGAAGCATCAATAGCGCTGTAATTAGGCACAAACATGTTTTATAGGGACATAAATCTTTTCATAGAATTTCATAAGGATCAGTCCATAATTGACCCTACCCCCCATACAAAGTACCCTTCAGAAAATGACTTTATCGTTCACAACTGACTAACAGAAGCATCAATAGCGGTGTAATTCGGCACAAACATGTTTTATGGTGACATAAATCTCTTCGTAGAATTTTATAAGGATCGGTCCATAATTGACCCTACCCCCCCTATAAAGTCCCCTTCAGAAAATGATTTTATCGCCCATAAATGGCTAAGAGAAGCATCAATAGCAGTGAAATTCGGCACAAACATGTTTTATGAGGACATAAATCTTTTCGTAGAATTTTATTAGGATTGGTTCATAATTGACCCTACCCCCCATATAAAGTCCCCTTCAGAAAATGACTTTGTCGTTCATAACTGGCTAAGAGAAGCATCAATAGCGGTGAAATTCGGCACAAACATGTTTTATGGTCTCATAAATCTCTTTGTAGAATTTTATAACGATAATTGACCCTATCCATAATTGATCCTATCCCACCTATAAGGTCCCTTGCAGAAAACGACTTTAATGCTCATATCTACCTTAAGAAGCATATATATAACAATAATATTCGACATATAAAAGTTTTATGGGAACTAAAATCATTTTCTTAAATTTTATGAGGATGAGTCCATTATTATCTAACCCCCTAATAAGGTGCCATTTAGAAAACGAATTCAACGCTCATTACTACAAAATTCTACATACACAAGTTTCGTGTGAGCCAAAATCTCCCTATCAAATTTTATAAGGATCGATCCTTATTGAAAGTAAGAATATCGGTTCACGTTTTCTCCTATCCCTATTATAATGCCCCCTTCAGAAAATAACTTTATCGCTAAGAGATGTATCAATAGCGGTGTAATTCAACACAAACATGTTTAAGGAGAACTTAAATTTATGCTCATATCTGCTCATAACATATATATAAAGCAATAAAATTTGACATAAAAAAGTTTTATAGGAAATAAAATCATTTTCATAAATTTAATGAAAATGGATTTATAACTGACCTTACCAAGGTCCCCTTCTGAAAATGACTTTAAGACTTATTACTGACCCAAAAATGTGAGTACATCAGTAAAATTCTACATAAACATGAATGATTTGATGGTGGGTATATAAGATTCGGCATGGCCGAATATAACACGCTTACTTGTTTAAGCTTTAAGTGTTCTTTCTAGTCATATTTTTATTTACAATTGTCTTATGAACAAATTCAACAAAATTAAAATACATAAAAAATATTTAAACAATAGCTCTTATTGGTGTTGATGATGAAAACGATGAGGAAGATGCTGCTAATAATAGCTTTAAAATTTATATTCAAAAAACAAAACAAGAGATTAAGCTAGAAATAAAACAACATATATTTTTGCAACTAATTTCAAATGAGGTGGAAATAAACTGAGATTAAAAATGCAAAATTATGCAAATACAGTAAAAGCTACTGTAGCACGACAATAAAAAAAATTTCTTTATATTACTAAAGCCCAAATAATAAAATGTTAATAAATTCTTAACAAATTTTTAATTAAAATTTATTTAAGACGTATTTTGGAAAAGCAAGATTGCTTGAAATAAAGACAAAAAAAATCATTAAGAAGATGGATTTTTATAGCGTGAGAGGTGTATTTTTGTTATACCGTTTGTTATGCTTATAGATAGCTTAGTGGATCCATATTTAAGTGGGCCATATGTTGGTAGAAATACCTCTCAAACGATGCACATTAACACTTTCACGCACAAAACTAAACTGCTGGATTTTTATGGGATATCGGTGTCCCGTATTCGTGTAAGAGTTAACGTACTAAATACGAGATGATTATACATATGGGCAATTGCGTGTCAAAAAATCGATTTGGATGAAATTCCTATTTTTCGAAATGGACGTTTTTGTTTTTTTTTTTTACTTAAAAGAAAGCTTATGCTATGTATACACGGTTGTTAGATCTTACAACGTTGGCAGTAAAATGTGAAGAAAATGTAAGATCTTACAACCGTGTATAACGGCTTTCAGACCTTTTCCTTTAACAGCTTTGTGGATTTTAAGTAAGATGCAAGATTGATATATGTAGCTCTCAGGAAGTTTCCTATTTAGTAGCACTAGTTTCATTATAACTGATTACATTTTTTAGTCATTCATAAGTTCAAGACATGTACTGAAGTCATAAATTATTTGAAATAAATAATTTTTAGAATATATTTATCAATATAACATAATTTATTTTCTCCACTAAAATATTTGTCCAGTAATAGTTAGAGAAAAATATTCCCTAATTCCTGACTAGATAATAACATTACGTAAATATTTAACTAAACAGTCATAGCTTCAAAACAGTCATACTCAGAGTGCAAGTAGTACCCATCCCAATATATTGTATACAACCTACAATATATATATTTATTAATAGAAATTACTTAAAATGCTCAATTCTCAGCAATATATATATTTATCTTATCAAACATGTCATTTTAGTTAATTATCAATTAATCCACTGCTCAAGTTTTATTTCATTGCTTATTCAAAAACAAAAAACACAATCAAAATCAAGTTAAAGTTACTATTCTACATTTAATTATCATAAATTAAAATGATCAACATTATTTGTAAAAAAAATCAACGGCAACGACAGCACAATCATTTTTTTAACACAAAACGTTAAAGAACATTCATTCGTATGAGCATTAAATCATTAAAAGACCGAAATGCCGACAAAAAAAAGAGGCTTTTGTTTAATATGAGATGCTTTTTAATGAATTTTAAAACAGATAATAAATACTTACTTATCAAACTAACCAACAGCATATGGATATTTATGTTAAAATATGCAATTATTGTCTGACTGACCGTTTAATACTTTTATTTTTACACTTTATTGTGTTTTTGTGCTTTTGCATAAAATTAAATTTTATTTATAAATAAATTTTTAATATTACCGTTTATTTGTCATTTAGTCCATTTGGTCAATAATTTACTGTAACATTTAAAAATTATTCATTGCCAAAGTGGTGGGTATTCATATTTCAAATTGAATAATTTGTATTTTATATGTATTTTAAATTTTATTTTTCGTTTTATTTTGGTTTTCTTTTGTTGCATTAAATAATAATAATTAAAATACCTCTTTAACTGTTAATCAAATTAGTTGAGGTTAAAATCCATTTTTTTTTGTCATCGATTTATTAATTTATTCTGCACAATGGAACAGAAGTGTGAAAAATGTATACTACAATTTATATTGAAATAATTAAGATGTTTCTTAGCCACATTCACCGCTTAAACTGGTGATTACGTATTTATAGAAGTACAGAATTCAGACAGAAACAATAATCTCAAACGATAATTCTTCTTCGAACCAAAACAAAAGTTTCGAAAATTCCCGAGCATGAAAACATGGCAAATCATACAATTTCCATTTCCCAAAAAGGCACGAATATTCAAACCCCACGTTATCAATTTTTTTAATTTTATTCGGCGCTTTGGTTGTTTCAATAGAACGTTCAATCCGGAGCCAGATAATTCATTAAGATTAGACATAAATTAATTGCCCGAAATTGTTTTCGAAATTTGTTTTTAACACAAACGAAAATAAAAAATTGTGAAAACTACACAACAAAAACTTGGTAATGATAATTGTAATTGTAACCACTTACCTATCAATATACTTTTCAATGACTACCACATATTGTTCTCAATACATAAGCAATTGTGGTAAGTACTTGTCTACAATGTCATAACCATGTTAAAATAATGACAAATGTTTTGCTGGGTAATAATATAAGCAGTTTATGTATTCTCGTAGGCAATTGTTTTTTTTATAAACAAAGCTACTTACTTAAATCCCCATTTGCAGGCAATCGTAGTAAGTACTTACCTAGCTCCCTATTTGTAAGCGAGTGTAATAAGTACTTGTTTTCAATGTCATGTCCGTATTAAAATAATTACTTAAAAATCTTTTGTGTAAGAAAATGTTAACATTTGATTCCCTTACTTTTGAATGATAGTTTTTGCTGGGATAATTGCGTATACTTCAGCCTGAAAAACATAACAGTTTAAACGAAAACTTATTGTAAAAGGTTCAAATATTTTAGTGTGAATTTTTGTCAACTTAATATAAGTATTGTTATGTTTCTCATTAAACGGTTTATAATTATTTGTTTATATAGTTTTGTTGTTGTTTTCTCACTTACTGTTTTTTGTAATAAATCACTAGTCATCATATTTAAAATTTCATTCATATGTTGTTATTTGTTGATACCCTACCACTAAGGTGGGAAGAATATAATGCGTTCATGATAATGTTTGCAACATTGGCTTTACGAACAGCCTTCCAAAACTGAATCTAGTTTATACGTTGTTATAAAATGGTCTACGTTGGTTAATAAAAAATCTGTTAAAACTAGTTTTATGTAAAATTGTTGGCAGATCGGTCTATATATTTAGACATAGCTTCATTAAAATATTATATCCCTCTCTTATAAATTATAAAAATATATTATAAATTAATTTATGAGAAACAGAGCGAAGTCTCTAGTAAGATTCGAACCCTCTGACCCCCAGATTGATAGAACAAGCAAACTATTAACAATGTATTTATGCATGTATATGTCGAAGACATCATAGTCGGACTTAACTAACATGTTTATGTTTTGCAGACTTTTTTTAACGCTTAAATTAAATTGGCTGAATTTTTACATATAAAATTGTTCGAATTGTTTCTTGCATTTTCGATTTATTTCTTTCCTTTTTTTCTATTGATTTTGAGGAATGACTTTTGATTGCTGTCAGTTACTAGGGGGTCGTAGTAGTTTTTTTTATTCAATAAAAATTTGTTTTTTTTCATTAACTGTTTGCTTTTAGAAGCTGTTGCCGTTTGTTGTTGCCTGGTTGGTTATCAATTGATTTATTACGAGTTTAAAAATAATAAAAATAAGTTTTTCTTTCATGAATTGGAAAAAAAAATAGAAATGTTTTTCAACGCATATTTTTTCCCATGTTTTTGTTTTGGTTTCTTTAATTTTTGGTCTTTTTGAACGATATACGATGCTAATTAGCATTTAATTTTTGGATCGTTGTTGATTTTGTTTTCTCGCAATTTTTTAATTAAATAATTTTATGCACACAGAAATTGGTATAAAATAAAATTGTTTATTTTCACAAAATTGTAATGTTGTGTATGAGTATTGGGTCATTAAATAATGGTCAATGTTATTGCGCAAGTGAGTGTGTGTCAGTCTATTTAGTATTATCTTTATTTATTTGGCCATATTGGAAGTTTCCTTAAATTATTTGCTGCTTACAAATAACCAAATACTTTCGTCTCAACTTTTTCTAAAT
The DNA here is from genome assembly GCF_022045245.1 of Lucilia cuprina. Lineage (NCBI taxonomy): Eukaryota > Metazoa > Arthropoda > Insecta > Diptera > Calliphoridae > Lucilia > Lucilia cuprina. The sequence goes on along the minus strand of NC_060952.1, from coordinate 100,137,377 downwards.
ATTAGCCATTGATTTATGGTGATAGTGCAAAACTAATAAGCACCTGGTCTTTGTTTTTCTATTGAATGATCACACCAGTTCATGAATTTTTAGCTTCTTTAGAAAACAACAATAGAAATTTCATCGCTAACATTTGCCATTTCTATAAATAAATAAATAAATTGAAAACGTAATCCAAATTACAGTATTGCGTGGATTACCAAAATTTATTGTCTGCATTAGTCAAGTATTTAAAAAGCCCAGGGTGACAAAATACTTGTGTTTGGTTTTTTTTTAATTGTCGCAACTTTTATGTTTTTTTGTTCAATATTTTGTCATAATTTACGATTAACTTTATTTATTTTATTAATTATGTACATTTTTGGGGAGACATTATTAAGTTTCATTTTCATTTTGAATTTAAAATTTATGTAGGTCAGCTTTTGTCATTAAGATGCGACCAGATGGCTTTTTGCTATTAAATTGTATATTCTATTAAAGGTTTAATATAAAAGTTGACTTAAGATTTATGAAATTCTGTAGTCGAAACTTCTAGGTTGAATTTTTCTTAAAAGTCGTACAGAGTTTTCTTACAACAAAAGGCATTTTTTTATCAACACTCATCCTTAAATATCCAATAATATTCGGTCTCTACTGGCTATGAGCAACGATCACTGTTTCAATTTAAAAACCCTTTTCAGTCGTGGTATGAATATATGAATTTGAGGAAACTTGAGTTGTGTTTCCATTGATCTAAGCATAAATGATTAATTTTGTATTAAAAATCTATTCTTAGAAACAAAATTTAATGTTTTTGTTTATGATTATACAACATAGTTAATTATGTTTCCAACTAACAGATAAGAATATTTTATTAATAAATTTCTAAAATTTTGTCAAATTTATTTTCGAAAAAAAACTGCTCAACACTACCAGCAGTTCTGAAATTTATAGCATTATCAGAAATTTTATTAAATTAACTTCTAATTTATGAGCTGTGACCCTTTTGCTTACTTTTTCATTGTCTCATATATATTTTTAAATAATTACATGTTATATTTATTTATTTCTTGCTATTTATTATTTGCCTAAATGAGTCTACAGTAGTATTTGCAAGCAATTTATCTCATGATATTTGTTTTTTTTTGTTCTTGTTTGTAAATTAATTTTGCAATTGCCATAAAATACCTCAACATACAACCTGTAGGGAATGTAATGGAAATTTTCTATTTGGTATTTCTTGGTTTACAATAATGACTGTTAGTTTTGGTTTTTGTGCGGTCTATTTTGTTCTTATAATGTTTAATTAATTTAAAATGTTTTGCTTTTGTAAATATTTCTAAATGGTGGGAGTTTTTTCTATTTAAAATCAATATACTTGTTATATATATTTTTTAAAAAGTTGAATAACACTTAATCATAAAAAAACTAGTCGTGTAAACAATTCAAAAAAACTTTTAGGCAGATCATCACCCTTGATTGTCTGTTGTGGCATTAAATAAAATAATTGAATGTCTACTTATATGGAAAATTGCCTAAACGCTAAACAGCCAAAAACAATTTGTCAATAGTATTTATTTTGTATTTTAAAATCAATCAAGCATTAATAATAGATAAAATAAAAACGTCATTTAGCCACCCAGTTAGAAAGAAAATTTGAAGGAATGCATTGTTTAATTGGGATTGAATGTAAAGATTTTGTTTTAAATATGAAGATTTGTTCAAACCGTTAGTAGTTAGTTAGTTAGTTAGTTAGTTAGTTAGTTAATTAGTTAGTTAATTAGTTAGTTAGTTAGTTAGTTAGTTAGTTAGTTAGTTAGTTAGTTAGTTAGTTAGTTAGTTAGTTAGTTAGTTAGTTAGTTAGTTAGTTAGTTAGTTAATTAGTTAGTTAGTTAGTTAGTTAGTTAGTTAGTTATTAGTTAGTTAGTTAGTTATCAGTTAGTTAGTACATTAGTTAGTTAGTACATTAGTTAGTTACTTAGTAACGTTTTTACATTCGAAGAAATTCTCCTAGAACATTATCACAACTGTTAAAAATTTCAGAAAGTCTTGAACTCTCAGTTAAACAACAAAACAATACATTATTTCAATACTCTGATGTGTCAAAAGAAAAAAATTTAAGTCAACCATCTAGCCAACTACTAACAACAATATCCGCCTTCAATTATTATTTTCATTATTATATTAAATGCAAACATGATTAGAAAACATGATTATTTGCACAAAGATTACATACGAACATATGTATGTACATAATGCATACATATCAATATACTGTGTATTAAAATACCTTCATTAATGTATTGTTGTAGATATATACAACTACTGTGCTTTTAATTCCCATCATATTATTTGCCACTTCAATTAAATTCAAGCGTAAGTAAGTGTGTATTTCAATACCTACTCATATTGTTTAGTAGTAAGTACAAAGTATGTACTTTATATTTAGACAAACTTATAACGACAGCCAAATAACTGGCTGAATGACGGACTCTGTTGACTCTGACTGAATGTCCACTCGTTCATGTATTATTAATTTAATTACTCATGATTTTGTGGATGGGTTTTTGTTTTGTCATAAAGTCAACTGAAAATAAAATCAGTTTACTAAAATCCGTTTAAGCCAAATACAGCTATCAATACCGAAACCCCAACTACCACCCACCTTAACCTAAACCCACCTAAACAGCCAAGCAACCAACTAAACATAATTATATGCTAAGCACGTTAAATATATATGTATGTATGTATATTTATAGTAGGATCTTCTTCATTGTCGTCTTCTTCTTTGGGTGCCAAATGAAAGGCACCAACTGGCATAAACTGAGGTTTAAGAAATATGAATGTCATTATTAATTTGACTGAAATTTAAGAAATTGCCTTAAGGTAGCACAAGAAGATGAGTAATTTGTATTTAACAAACCAAAGCAGACCGTATTGTAAGTACATTCACAAGTTCCCTAAAGTAGAAGCAGTGCTTGTATGGATTATTTTATACATAATTCAATAAATATGTAGTATATGTATATACAAAGTAAATGAAATATTTAATTATATTAATACATATTTATAATGCATGTGTATGTTTTTCTTTTATAAATCTCTACATAATTTCATTCGTATGAGTCTTTAATTAAAAATGAAACGTGAATTCCATATTCCCTTTCACTTAATGTGTCTTAATTCATTTAATCACTTTCATATTTTGATTTTATTCATTTATTTTATATCCTCTCCTTTTATTGAGTAACCAAATGAGTTGTTATATTGGCATGTTAAATAGATCCGATTATATGTAATGTGATATAATTAAATTTGTATAGAGTGTAATTGGAAACGGGGATTTGAATTTATTGTATTTTACCATTACAAAACAAAATTGTGGTTCTAATTAGACGCTCGTAATATGTATTCTTCATTGAAAAAGTGAGAGGGATATAAATTCATTTGTGCTAACATTTGTAACACCAACAAATAATATTCTGCAATATGTATATCACCTATAACAGATGAATATACAAAATAAATAAAAAATATTTGTTAAAAATCGGTTGAAATCATTTTGCATATAAGTTATAAAAGTTTAAAAGCAGTTTTACAAGTCATTTTATTTTCCAATTTAATTGAAATGCTCTTATTTGGAAAATGCCATATAGGAAGTGAGGATCCTTTAAATAATAAGTAAATCTTGAGTTTTTGATAAAGTAGAAGAGATTCAGTGGTCTACACCAGGGTTAAAACGCTTTGAAATCAACTCCATCAGGGTGGTTGAGTTTTAATGGTCTCTACCAGCGGTTTGAGTATTGTATGGTAAAACAGAACTTCATCAAGCCCTGCAGATTTGGGTCTACAATTAAGACAGATATTATACGGTTATTCTTTCAAAAAACATTATTATATTATGTGTTCCCGTATCTCGACAAGAGGCGGCACGGCCGCGCCTTAATCTTAATGATACTAATCTTAAAATGTTTGAGCCTCATTTGCTTCTAGCCTCCTCTCCCCTCTTAAATATGACGTGAGTACCTGTTAATTCTTGACTCGAGCGCTAATATTAGATTATTTCTCACCTTTGATTTCATGTAACGAATCAAAATATATAAAACCACAATCGCTTACAAGTAATTAGAAAAATAAGTCAATATTAAATCCTGTGAACAACGTATACAGCTTAAATATCTTCACACAGAATCTTATGAAATACAAAGCATTTATATAAGACATTATTAATAAGACGTTATTAAAGCACTTCTATATAATCAGAACGATAAGTACTATTTATTGAAAAGTATGTTTATAGGTAAGTGGTTACAATTGCAAATCATAATCAGGTTTTTTGTGTGTAGTTTTACAAAAAAAAATTGACCAAAAAAATAAATTTAAAAAAGATCAACTATTTAATAATTTGTTAATTTTTCGAATATTTTTGTTTCAATAAGTGAGAAAAAATGTTTAAGTTCATTCCTATTTTATTAAACAGATCTCAGTTTCCTCACATTATGATATTAAGCAATGTTAAATTTTTTCCAATTTCTTTTTCTAAATTATGCAGGACATAAAAGGATAAAATAATTTGCATAAAATGATAATTTATATTTTACCTTTGTTTGTTGCGATTTATGACTTTGTTTTTTAAGATTTTTTAAAATAAGTATAAAAATATTAAAATAAAAAACCGAAAACTTTAATAATCATTATTTAAGCACAATTGTAAATTTAATATGCCCTCAGATTTTGCCATAGGGTATTAATACTAGATACAAATAATTGTTTTTTTTTTTAATTTGAAAATTAAAATGTATTTGCAAATTAATTTTTGAAACCTTCTCATCAAAATTTATGAAAAAATTTACCTCTGTAAACGTAATCATACCATAATATTAACTTGAAGTTCATTTTTTTAAATATTTGTATTATTTTTAAGACAATACGTGCACTGGTTTTTAAAATATATTTTTAATATTCAATGGTAACTGTTACCCATTAGCCATAAAAAAGGGTTATTATTACTTATACAATTTTGATTTCTTTTAGGCGGTTTTTATTTGAACAACAAAACACTAGACAAACGGACAAATACAAATTGCAGGCAATTAAAATTTGATTGCAAGACATTTTTATTTAAACTAATACTAATGCTTAATATTATTGTCTGAGGTTATAGGTCAAAGTACTAAATGCTTGAAATATTTAAATTCTAGACAGTTAGGGGAATACATCTAATAATAAATATTTTACAAATTTAATAAAATTTATGTTTAACTTAAATATTCTAAATCAGAAACAGTTTTTTTTTAAATTTAAAAAAACGCTCACTTTAATATTGCTAGTTGTAACCAATTAAACAACTATGATGCCAGTTAATCAGGGTGAGTGGCTAAATATAATTGTGCAGTCATCGCATCAATATGAGTTGTTGTTGTTGCTACTGTTGTAGTTGGTTATTATTGTCTTTAACATGATTTCTCTATAACCAACCACTACTTTAGTAGACTGATTAAGTGGTTTTGACCATTTGCAGTTGGTTTTTTATGTTCATACTTGTAACGTATTTTTAAATACATGAATTTATCTACATAAAAGCTTTTTTTAAGTTTTTGATTTTTTGTTGTTGTTTCTTTAAACTTTAAGCCACTGTGTTTTTCCGAAACTGGGTAAAGGGCAAAACCGCTGCTGCAGCAATATACCACCTCAACAGCAACGTCCATCCACAACAATCTGAATATCAAGCCAAACAACTACCACAAACATCACCACCAATCGTTCGTCAGTTGGTTGACCAAACTGTATGATTTGTTGAACGTATGCGGAATGCATTTAAAACTGGTTAACTGATTAATAAAACATACAATAAATATTGAATGTACATTGGATCGACGACAGAATGGCAAACTTACAGACTGACAGATTAACATACAGACAGTTTATGGCTGGATAAGCACAAGAAGAGTCTACATACAATATACTTAATAGTTAAACATTAATTCAATGTATCTGCATTTATTTACATGTCTAAAAATAGCATACGCATATTAATGTAAAGAAGTTTTGAGTAAAATATCGACTGCAATATATACCCTACACAAATTGGGGAACACAAATCGTAATTATTTATGAAAATAATACACAATGTTTTAATTTAACTTAAAAAAAAAAAACTTAAACACGTTTTCAAGTTTAATTTAAATGGTAGTATAATAAAGTAACGGAAAAAATTCATGTGGCATTCAAGGTAATTGTCTAAATGTAAATGTAATCTTATTGTTTTCTAATTTCAAAGAGCAAGATAATATAAAAGAGCAATAATATAAATCATTTTAATTTTTTAAAGCATACTTTGGGGCTTCAACAATTCATGATTATTAAAAATGTTTGTCATATGGTATTAAAGTTGCCATATTGTTAAAAAGAAATGTCTCATTTCATTCCTTCAAGTTTAGAGTTCTTGATAAAAAGTTATATTTTTTTCAAAATAATGATTTTTTTAAATAATAATTATGAATCGAACATTCCTTTTTTCCCAAACCATTTCCATTCAGAATATTAAAAGTTCATAAAAAGTATGAATTTGTACATGACGGAAATTTTTTGAATTTTTACTTTTTTCAACTATATTTATGGCAAAATTGTAAAAAAAAAACAATTCATTATCTACTAATTTATTTCCATATTCATTTATTAACGAATTTTGTATAATTAAAAAACAGAAATTGAAATGTTAAAAGAAATTGTAAAACAAGAAAATATAAATGCGGTTAATTTCACGAATATTCCATCGATTTTAATCTAAAAATCATAATTTAATAAATTTACAAAGAAAATTTTAAAAAATTTTAACAAAAAGAAAAATATAGATAAATTTTGAAATATTTAAAGTCGAGGCTTCTAGATTTTGTTTCAAAAAATTAATATGAAAAAATTCATACAATTTAGAAACCTTTTATATTATTAACTTTTGTCAATCACGCTGAAACTTTTTTCTGTGTAGATTTTACATAATTTTTAATAATATATGCTCTCTTATTTTTCCACTATTTTTCAGATCCAGAGTTTAGGATTATGCCATTCTTGTAGTAAATATACATAAGGAAAATTAAAAATTTTCAATTGAAAATTACAAATAAATTTGACAACTTTGAACTTTTTGCAACAATTATTTAACTATTTAATTTAACAAAATCTAATACAAATCAATGCAGTGTATATGATGAGTAGTTGCTTAATTGATTTACTCTCGATTTGAAAAAGCATTAATAAAAATTATGTTTTTCGTTTTGTTTTTGGTCATTATAGTTTCTATTATGCGTACTGCGCAACAGATGCATTTTCGATCAGGCCCATAGTAAAATTTTTAATAATTATCTTAAGTTTCAAAAATATTAATCAACTATGAAACACTGTTCATATCGATGAACAAACATTTACAATTTGTTCACTATTGGTTTACAATTAAAACTTTTCTCATTAATTAATATTAAAAAACATTATAGTATTTGACTTTTTTTTAAATAAATGAATGCTTTATTTTGCTTTAACAACATTTATAACAATAGTTATTACATTTTTTTGTAAGTTTTTAATAGTTATTTATAGATGGGATTTATTTAACATCGATATGGTAGTTAAAACTAACTCATATATTCTTTTATAATTGTATTTTTCTTTAAGTTCATCTTTAAATATATATTTGTCCAACTAATTAAAAAGCATTTAGCTAAATAGGTGCTGCCTCTTCTTTGGTTTTTCTAACAATTATTGAAAGCATTCTAAATTCATTTTCTTAATATTTAATATAAAATTTTTGTGAGGTACAAGGTTTTTGTTTTTTTTTTAATATTTTTGAAAAAGAAAGACATTTCAAGTTGTTGTTGATTTTTTTATAATTTTTTTTTATTATTTTTTTGTTAATGATTTTTTTGTTTAAATTTATTTTGTGCTTAACAATTAAAATATAAATAAATTATATAATGTAATGATGTTGTAGAGTTGTCTTCTAAATTATGCTTATTTATGATGTGGGTGTTTGTTGTTGTTCTAGTAGAAACATAGTTTTCTCTTAATGTCTTCATCATCATCATAATAATTACTGTTTTAAATTTGTAATTTCTTTGTTTGTTTGTCCTTAATAAATAAATTGCAATAAACAATTAACGTTTCTCAAACTCTTCAATAACTTAATAAGCATGGTTGGCAACGAACAAAGTAGCATCGGCACCAGCACCAACAACACTACCGGCAACATATTTGCCAACAGCGGCTTCACCGTTACCCTAGAAAAATTAAGAAAAATGGCAAAAGTTTTGGTTAAAACAAAATTTTCAAAAATTTTAAATGTGTTCTCCAAGGGTAATTTTTTTTAGTGTTTTTCATTAAAATTAGTTTAAATTCTAATTAACCAATTGCCTAATTATTGTGCAATTGGTTTGATTTTAAAAATTAAACACAAAATTAATTAGTTACTTTATAAACTAAAAACTTAAGACTTAAAATTAAAGATTTTTACAATATTTTAGGAAAATTTGTTGTTAAATATTTTTGTAAATAATAAATTTTATTATGGCCAATTAAAATTTGAATATCTTAAATACATAATATTTTGATTATAACAAGAATTTTATATTAAAAATATATAAGTTTAAGAATATATAAAAAAAACATAAATTTATAAGAATTTATAAAATATATTTAAAAAAATTATAGGGAATTGCACTGGTTCTTTGTAGCATTTGTTTTTTTTAACAAACCAATATTGTCAATATATTTTTAATTTTGTTTTGTTAAATTCTTATTGTTTCGTCTTGGCACTTCTCTATATCCAATAAGTCTTATAACATTGCGTTTAATAAAAGTCGCGCCAATATGATTCTTTTAAATAAAATTAAGCAGACTTGTTTGTTTAATATTTGTGCGAGGCAACGAATAAACTGGCATTAGCAGCATAGGAAGGAATAGAGCCAGCTTCATATTTGCCTTGGCATGCAAGTGCATTAGCCTGCATAAGGTTTTAGAAAATAATAGATTTTTGGTAAGTAAATAAAATAAAAAAATAATAGAAATTTAAAAATAATAAAAATCAAGCCAAGTGTAAAATAAAAAAATACAAACTGCAAGCATAAAAAAGAATGAAAATCAAGCCAATTAAAGATGAAAAAAGAGATAATGAATGAATATTCAATGCAAAAACAAAAGTTGTAAAAATATAAAATAATCGATGAATGAAAATAAAAATAAATAAAAATTGTATTAAATTATTTAAAAAAAACTTACAAATAATAGAAAAATTTAAATATGAGATTGAATTAGAAGGTTAAAAATGAGAATTTTGATTTAATGGCATATGTTAGTTGTTGTTAATTTTGAAATAGTTTTTAGTATGCATGATCTTTAACAAACAAATCAGCACCAGCAGCATATCCCGTAACGGAACCAGGAACATAGGTACCTCTTGAGGAATCTCCATTAGCCTAATGATAAGTACATGTATTTATATAAAAATACACACTTAGTTTTAAAACAATAATTTTCTTTTGGAAAATTTATTCAGATTTAAAGAAATTTATGTTTTGAGAACAATAAACACTTTGAAAGAAATGTTTAAAATTTTTTTCCTTAAAAAAGTGAAATCATATAAATAACATTTAATTCATAATAGTTTTCTATAGAATTAAAAAAATATCCAAAACAATAAAAAATATGACCAATTCACAATCGATGTTGTATGGTTGTATCGTAGTATGTCGTAATTTGTTTATTATTGATTTGTTTTTGTTTATAAAAATTTGATTTGTAAAATTTTGACTCACAACGCCACAACGATACGACATCAATTATGAATTTAACAATAGTCTTAATTTTATTTTTTTACTATAAAACTTAAGAAATCTCCACCAGACATACATTTATAAAAGTGTGTTAATGAAATAAGTTGTAATAATATATGGAATATAAAATATATACTTAAAACATAATAATGTATTATGTGTTAGCTATGAAACATACTAAATCATTAAATAATATATTTTTAAAGGATGTTGAGTTATAAAATAATCCTTGACACTTAAGTATATAAAACCCTTTATAACTTAAATAAATAATCCCAACAAGACATAAACACCCGAAACAACCAATTAAGCCCATTTTTCGTAAACAATTGTTAAAGAAAAACTTACCTTAGCACGCTTAATCAATTCGTTTTGACCAGCAGCAACATTTTCCTTCTTGCCGCCCCAGGCGCGAAGTACGGAAGCTTGCAAAGCACGACCGTAAGAGAAGGTCAAAGCCCATGGCTTCAACAAAGGAACTTGGTTGATAGCGTTCAAGTGAACGGAAGCTTCTTCTTCAGATTGACCACCAGACAAGAAGGTGATGCCTAAACATTTTACCAAATCAAATAAAAAGTATGTATAAGTAAAATTTTCTCTTGTGTATCATAGTTTATATACTAACCGGGAACGGCAGCGGGTACGGTTCTGCGCAAAGCGGTGACGGTAGCCAAAGCAACTTCTTGGGGTGTGTTCTTCTTGGGGCAGGATTGACCAGGGGTGACCATGTTGGGCTTCAACAAAGTACCTTCCAAGAAGACGTGGTGATCGTTCAAGGCCTTGTAGACGGCAGCCAAGACGGTTTCAGTGACCTTTTGGGCACGGTCCAAATCGTGATCACCATCGGGCAAAACTTCGGGTTCAACGATGGGGACAATACCTTGAGATTGGCAGATGGAGGCATAACGGGCCAAAACATTGGCGTTCTCCAAGATGGCTTGGTAAGAGGGGGTGTTCTTGCCGATCTTCAAGACGCAACGCCACTTGGCGAAATCGCAACCGTCCTTCTTGTATTGGGCGCAACGAGCAGCCAAGTCATCCAAACCTTGGGTGGTGCATTCATCTTCAGAGCCCATCAATGGGACAACACCCTTATCGACCTTGATGCCGGGAATGATACCGCGCTTCTTCAACAATTCAACGAAGGGAGTACCATCATCAGCCTTTTGGTACAAGGTTTCGTGGAACAAGATAACACCAGAAATGTTTTCGGCAACCTTGGGGTCAGCGGTGAACAAAAGTTGACGGTAGGCGCGACGGTTGTCTTCAGTGTTTTCAACACCGATGTCCTTCAAGCGCTTGCCCATGGTGGAGACGGACTCATCAGCAGCGAGAATACCCTTGCCGGGGGCAACGATGGCCTGGGCAATGCGGGTAAGTTCCTTTTGCAATTCGGCGGAGGGGTAGCTGAAGTAGGTAGTCATTTTGAATGAGATTCGCTTAACTGTAAAAAAGAAAAAGAATTATTATCGAAATAGTTACTATGTATAAATTCATCAAATGGATTTTGATTTAAGTTAAATTGTATTTTATTTGATCTAAAGAGAAAATTTGTAATTCTAATTTGAAGTTACTTTTTTTTTTAAACTTGATATATAATTTAATTTTTATTTTTTATTATATGTTGAGTATGTAGGTATTTCTATTTGAGTTTTTAAAACCAGTAGAGAAGTTTTTGTGTATGTATAATCAAGTTATGTATTTATACAAGTATACACAATTTTCTATTATTTCCTATATAGAATACATATAAAGAATTCCAATAAAGTTTTTAACACTGATTTTTAAAAATTATATTTTAAAGCAAAAAATTTATTACAAATTATTGTAAAATAAATTTTAAAAACTCTTTTTAAAGCTTTACAATTCTAAGAACCTTTACTGTAATAATGTTTAGCAACAATGTTGATAATAGAAATAAATGTTGGCAAAGTATACAAATGTTGATTTGAAAAAAAATACAAATTTTATGAATGAAAACTATTTTGTTTTTAAAATTGTAAAAAATTTTATTTTTATATTTCGAACTATTTTACTAATTTGATAAAAAAACTAAACGATTTATTTTTTATTTGCTATTTTTTTTTTATTTTATATTTTTATAGAAATATTTAAAAAATAAAAACTGTATATATATAAATACAGTAAGTATTTCTAAATTTTTTATTTTAACAAATTCGACAATTTTTTATGAATTACTTAAATGTTTAACTATATTTTCCAATTATTTATATTTATTTAAAAAATTATTTTATTTTAGATACCTTGAAGTAACTAGAAGTAAATACTATTGAACCTTTCGGGTTAATGTAACTTGGCAGACTGATGTAACAACTAAAAGTATAACTGAAATTATGCCGTGTTTTTTATGGATAATTTTAAAGGAAACACTGGGGGTAAGTAGGCAAATATTTACGTGGGTGGTAGTTTTGTAAGGAAGTAGAGTTACTTTTCAAACTATAAAACTTTTACTTTCACTCATCATTGTGTTTTTTTTTCAAAATATACACAAAAGCCAGCACATGCGCCTAAAACATTGACGTTTCCACGTAAATACAACAATGTATGTATTCATTAATTTAACGCTGTCTACTCTTTTTATTCAAACATTTTTACACTTGTGATTCATTAGTCTCAATTGTCGAGGGGAGATTAGAAATAAAAAAAAGTAGAGAAAAAACTACGTAAAACAAAAATTGTTTGGTATATGACATTGACAAAGGTCAAATGTATATACAAATGTTGCAGATACATTTCACTTATTTATCACGCAACTTTTAAATGTTTCGGTTACGACATTCTGGAAATGTCAAATTCGACATTTTCTTGTAGAAATGGGAATGGAAGTCTATCGCTCACGCGCGTTCTTAATGCACACGCGTATAAATTTTTAAAATAGACAAACACAACATATTATTTACATTTAAAAATGTATATGGAAATTTCTAAAACTCTAAAAATTATTTGACTTCCTTGACATTGAAAATATCTACTGACTATACACAAAAACAAGATATTATTAATATATATAGTTAGATATTCTATATATTATATAGATGTGGTTTTGGAAATTGATTTCGTACTTATACAAACACACTTATAAAATGTATTTATTAGATACAAATATTAGTCTTTTTATTATTATAATTGTTTTAAATGATATAGAAACACTTTCATAAATAACTTAATAAATATTTATTAATAATGCACTTTTTTTATATGTATTCTAGTAGAAATAATCCAAAATGTATTTAGTGGAAAATTTATATATTATTATATTTTATTATGCACACACACACCTTGCTTGTTGAACGGCCCAATTGAAACTGTTTTTTAAAACGATTTCGACTATACTTTTTTCCTCGTATTTTTCTATTTTTTAAGAGAAATCAAAAAGAAAACAACAAAAAACCTGCTATTATCAGTAAACAAGTATTTGGTGATATCAGGAAAGAAATACAACAACAATAAAAGACATAAGGGGCACACAAACAAATAGCGTAGTATTGATAAAAATAACACCGAAATATAGGAAAAAAATATATATAAATTATTATATATTTATGTATTAATGTACATAATGTTTAAGTCCACGTTTTTTATATTTATTTTATTTTTGTATAAAAAAAACTCTGCGTGATGTCTAGAATAAATATGAAAACGAGCCCCCCAAAAAAACATAAATTTGTCAAGATACTTGGATACAAAAAAGAAAAAAAATCGTATATACACAAAATTAAATTGAAAAAAGGTGTGTTTTTAAGTATAAAACCAGTTTTGAAAATTAAATCACATAGATGTGAGTTTTTAAATAGCATAAAGAGGTTTATAATAAAATTTAGTTTGTTTAAAATGAAATATCTTAATGTTCTTTATAATTGTGAAATGTCTGTTTCTCCTGTTTTATTAATGAAATTCTATAATACAAGTTTAAATTTCTTCTGTCTTTTTAATGAAATCCTAATGCTAATTGTTGTCGTAATGTTTTTTTTTAACAAAATTATTTTCATGATTAAATTATAATTTCATATAAATAATTTTAAACATAGATTAGAATTTATAATTAATTATAATATGTAGTTAAAAAAAAAATTATAATAAAAAATCAAGTTTGCTACTTAAGCTTTCACAACTGTAGATAAAGTTTCCAAATTTGGTTTTTTTATAGTTTAATGTTATTTTTAGTCTTGTTTATTTTAAATATTCTAGATTCGATTATGAAAACAATGTTGTTTATACTTTTATGCATATATATTTTTTTAATTTAGTACTCGTGGATGTTGTTTTTAATTCAAAACAAAACTAGAAAAACAATTTCGTCAATTAAAATTAAACTCTTGACAACAATATTAAAGTACAGATGTGTACAAATTAAAGGCATTATTCAATCAACATTCAATTTAATATTAATAAAATTAACATTTTGTTAAATTTTCTTTTGAGAGTTAGTTAATTGTAACGGTTCAAGGCTGATAATTTAATGATCAACTGTTTTTGTCTATTTGCCTTTTTGTTTAATTTATATGGAAATATGATAAATTTATAAAGATTTAGGGTCTTATTCTTAAACTTTTATCAAAGGTTTATAAATCAAATATTCACATACAAAATTTGTTTATTACCTTTGATAAATGATTACGAATAAGGAAGTTAATTTTTAAAATAGTATTTTATTTTATCCTTAAAAAATCTTTCTTCTAACTATGGAATATTTAGTACTATTATGTATATTCAAAACTACTGACATCGCACAAACCCGTTATACTCCCACAATATATTAAGTACTTTTCATTATATACCTACATATTTTTAAGTACTACCTATATAGATAATCATATAGAATGGTGTACTTATTACTACACAGTCTCCAGACTATTTCATAGACTAATAGGAATATTAATCAGTTGACTAGACAATTATCAGTAGAATAGTACAAAGATTATTCAGGTATCAATGTCTAGTCAATAGACTAATCTGTAGAATATTTTTTAAGACTGGTTAATTTTAAAAAGTCTAAATGTAGTTAAGTACGATTATTTCTTTCTTTGAAGTTCTTCGTTTTGATAAATTGTACTAAATGAATGTTTCCTATTATCAACTTCAAGTTCATCTATCTCAACGCCCCAAGGCTTTGGCAATTTAAATTGCCATTGACCCTATGTACGACTATTGACGAAATCCATCAATTATAGAACCCATCTGTTGTGCTCGTGTTTTCAATACAAAAAAATAAATAAATTATTCAATTCATTTAATTCTTTTTAACTTTTCTTATACTTTCACTTTTATTTCGCATGATAGAATCATGGGATAAAATGCCATAGAAATAAACAAAACAAAAAAAAGAGAACTTTTATAAATAGAATAGAGAGAAATATAAAGAAAACTAACAGAGAATGAGAAAATTTATATTTTTACAAAATGCAAATGAGGGCGTAGCAGAAAAATGCAATTATGCATAATAATAAAAACTTAAATAATCTTCATTTTTACAAACGATATAGGTAGTAACTGGAGTTTGTGAAAAAAAAAGTTTGGGAAACAATGTTTGAATTTAAAGTGTCATTGCAAATGTCACTTATTAACTCGTTCCACAAAGTAAAATATGGATAACGAGTAGTGAAGTATTAAAACTTCACAAATAACTTCACATCTTAAGTATATTTGTTATATGATTTAATTTTAATGGAGAAAACAACAATTAACTATCTCATCATTTTTAATGTATTTGTATCCCATGAATTTAAGTATTTTGCATTCTAAATAGATACACAATTTTCATACTGCACTTTGGCTGTAAGTGGTTACGAAATAGTTTTCTTTTTAATATTTATGTTAAATGCACTTTTTTCATTTAAATAATTTATACACTTTAAATTTTCACAAAAATATTTTCACTTTTTTATCACTTATTTTTTACAAAAAAGAAATGTAAAGAAAACTCACCTGCAAAATACGATAAATTAAATGTTCACAAATAGTTTTCTTAAGAGGAATTATTCCCGGAGTTTTTTTGCTGCTTCTCTTCTGGAGGGCAAACGAAATACGACTTATATTCCAAATAAAATGTAAGCAAGCAAACGTTAAAAAGGTTGTTTGAAGGTCGTTGTAGCTAGACACATGTATTATTTTTATTTCGTTTTAAATTTTTTGTATTTTTTTCTTTATATTCTGACAGGGATGTTTTTGTATTGTTCATGGTTGTAAAAATAGGTATTTTTTTACACTAAAACAGGGATGTTTAATGTGATTTCTCGATTAGTCTCTACGTTACGTTGCGTGATGAATTGACTTACGAATAACTGTGTAAGTCGTTAGTTTGGTCGTAAAGTTGAAGTTGCGTTGCGGATGAATTTGCAAGGTTTAATAATTTTTAATGTAAACAGCTGACAAAAATACAAAAAATTCTAATTGTTCATGAAAAAATTCTAATTCTTATTCACAAACAACATTTTTATTTTATAAAAGATTTATATAATAATTTCCATGCAAAATCTAATTTATAAACTATATATAAAATAAAAACTTTGTGAATAAGCGGGTAACGCTCTTCATAACGATAAAGAATACCAATACATTTTTTTAAAATTAAAAAGGGGTAAAAAATTAATAATTTTTGTTCTTAGTCAATGAAATTGGATTTATGCTTAATAAAACCACAAAAAAAAAGTATGAATGTATAGTCGGACATTACCGACTATATGATACCCAGACCGATTTCAACCATTTTCAATAGCTGATTGGTAAACTTTAAGGTGGGTCTAGAACCAATATTTTTTGGTGTTACAAACATCAGCACAAACGCATAATACCCTCCCCACTATAGTGGTGTAGGGTATAATTATGGGATAAAAAAAATTAGTTTTATTTTCATAGAATTGTATATACATATGTATGTTCCATTTTTTGTTAAAATATTTAATTATACTATCATATAACATTCCTCTAATATAGGGGTTCATTTATTGATTTCATGACAAATTCAGTGACGACAAATGTTGCAAATGAAGGTGACTTTTTTATAATGTTTTCAAAGTACACTTTCATCATAAATATTGTATAGCGTCATTGTTCAAAGTCTTTTCGTCATTGCATTATATCGATCGATAAGCCAATTCTTTGGCTAAGTGTTTTACTATTTCATCATTAATAAAGTTATTGAATGATTCACTGATGTGCGTACTGCTCGCACGTACATATACACGATATATGCATACCCAATAAACAAACTGTTAAGCTTTTAAAAAGCCTGAGAAAATACTATAAAACATTCAAGTTTGTCATTCCGATTGTAATTTATATAATTTTTCGCCTTTAACTAGTCCTTTTAGTTTTTTGTAGAACTCTTAGGGCGGGTTTCTTACTCATCAGTTAAACTAGGCTTAACTTGCTGTTAGATTAAACTCGGAACAAATTTAGGCGGACTTTAACCGATGATTGAGTTTTTCAGTTTTAGATTTAAGCTGAGTTAACTTTGTTAGTATTGCCAAGTTTTCACTCAAAAACATAAATAATGAACAGCTATTTTTTGCAAATAATACTTTTGTAAAATGGAAATTTTTGAAAAAATATTAAATAAACATTTAAAGCAATAGTTAATAAAACAAAACAAATCAGAAAATTGCAATTTACTTAATATATTATGTTTTTGTTCTTCCGAAATCATTGTTTTATTGTTTTTGTTAATTGTTAACAACAACAGTTAAACTAAAATAATAAGTATCTTTACTGATAACTGATAAAGATTATCTTTATCAGAAAAACTCGCCCTTAGTTGATTTATATATTGTAGTCATTAAAAATTTGTTAGGACGGAATGTATAATTTTATTTTATATTAAGCTTAGCAAATCAAATATTGCAGCCGAAGACGGAGAATAACGATAACAACTCTGCATGATCAAGGAAACGGCTATAGACAAATCAAAAATAATTGGCTGCTACAAGAAAGTGGTTTTAAAATTTAAAAAATAAAATATTTAAAAAAACATCACCACATATATATATATACATATCGAAGTATTCCCCCCGGGGGCATGTTACCTTGGTGAAACCTCCACCGGGGTTTTCCAATACCTCAGTCTGGCAGGGACTATAAATTGGTTACAGTCTACTGCTTGGCTTAGTCCTTGCATAGATTGGAAAGAGGTCGAACCAGACCACCACATAATCAGGTACTACGGGAGGCCAGCTTCCCGAAGGACTATGTTCTTTCTGGCTGGTCAGTTGGTTGAGGTTCCTTCGGAATCCACGTAGTGACTGCGGTTTAAACCCAAATGCGTGGGTGTGAGTTCTGGAAACTTAAAGATATCTATATTATTCTCGCACAACAAAATACGACTTATATTCTAAACTGTTTTAATATTGATAGCAAAGACTTAAACCCGAAGTGGATATTAACATTTCAAACAAAAAAAGCTTTATCGTTTTCTATAGCTAAATAAGCGAAAGCTTTAATTTTAAAGCTACAAATGGACAGAAATTACCATCAAAAAAGTTTTTTTTAAAAGCTTGGAATTAATTTGAAAACACGTTTTTAAAGACATAAACCGCATAACATGTGGAAAGCAGTAAAGTTTCATAGTAAGTTCTAATAGCTTTAGAGCTTTGATGGTTTCAAATGTTAACAACTGGCTATGATTGGTAAAACAGTACAATGAAGGCATGAGAAATTAATTACTTTTATGGATTATAAATACTAAATGACTTATCTGTGTTTATACCCTACACCACTATAGTGGAGAGGGTATTATACGTTTGTGCTGATGTTTGTAACATACAAAAATGTTGGTCCAATACCCACCTTAAAGTATACCGATCGATTCAGAATCATTTTTTGAGTCGATTAAGACATGTCCGTCAGTCCGTCTGTTCGGCTGGCTGGCTGTCCATGTAAACCTTGTGCGCAAGGTACAGGCCGCAATTTTCAATATAATTTGATGAAATTTGGACCAAGCATGTTTTTTGGCACAAGGACGAAGCCTATTGAAAATGGTTGAAATCGGTCCATTATTTCACCTAGCCCCCATACAACCGTACCTCCCGATTTGATCTTTTTATGCCATAATTACGTCAAATATTCTGCTATCTCTCTAATTGGCACAAATAAGTTTTATATAAGTATAAATGACACTGCAGATTTACGTAAGGATCGGCCTATATTTGACCCTAGCCCCCATACAAACCCCCTTCAAAAATGACTTAAACGTCTAAAATTGACTTGTTACCATTTGTATCGCAATGAAACTCAAGAAAACTAACTGTTATTTAGAAATATATCCTTTTTCCAAATTTACCGAGGAACGGCCCATATTTGACCTATAAAAAGCCTTTTTAGAAATTTTAGTTTTTTATCAATATTTTGAAATTATGGTAATATTCAACATAAAAGTTTCTTTACAAAAAATAAAAATTTTATAATAAGTAAAAATTTTAAAAATATACTCATGGTGTAGGGTATTATATGGTCGGCCATGCCCGACTATACTTTCCTACTTGTTTTTCTGAGTAGACGAATATATTTTATAAATAGTCTATTAACCATTTTATTGATAAGTCTATGAACTAGTCTATTGGCATGTTTATTAAATAATTTAATGGCTTGTATATGTGCTGATATATGGACTAGTCCATTTATAAATTTAGGGGCAAGCCTGTGGATAAATTTTTCTGCCTGATGTATAGACTTCATATGATAGTTTTAGTAATATTAAAAATCTTCTTTGTACATACATATATAAAAATTTATGTGTTTGTATTTTTAAATTTCTATCAGTATATTGAATACGAATATACGGACCATTGAAAGAGGTCGTCGTTATAGGTTTACCTCATATTTACCACTCATATGAGGTAAACCTATAGCAGTGTAGCGCATAAAAATAATAAAAATTAGGATGGTTTTTCCAATGTCCAAAAAAAGTTTCATAGCGCCGAAGGAGAAACAAAATACATACATATGTATATTGGTAACTTAAACAAATCTTTTCATAGTTGGTGAATTTGAAAGAAGGACATACTTTCGTAAAATTCGAAGAAATCGGGTCTTATCTGAGTTATTCGACTCTCAAACCTCAGAATAGAATACTAACAATAAAAATTATCTTCCAAGATATAGTTAAAATCCACGCTCATCTGAACAGCTTCTCAAGGAATCCAAAATATAATAAATTTAAGTTTTAGAAACAGTCTTTCGATCTATAAAACAATTCGTTACAGGGTCCATAGATTTAATTCCACTTTTAAATGTTAGGTCATGTTTTTAAAAGAAGACAATTCATGATTTATTGCATTATAAATACATTTAATATATCGAGGGACAAGTTTTCAGTAGAGCAATAAAACTGTTTATTTCGCAAGTTTTTAAAAATGTTTAAATCGGATTGACAAATCAATTCACTAAAACTGAAGTGTATTTTACTGTTTTCTTGTCTTTTCACATTTTCCACCTTTTTAAGAAAAACAACAAACAAATAATAGTAATAATGATTTTTTTCTTTTTAAACCAACCAGATACATTTCAAATGTTGGTCAGTAGTGGTATGTTGTTGTACTGCACATACATACATTGTTCAGTTACATATAAATAGCAGCTATACAAATATATATAAAATATACGAGTGTGTGTGCGTGTGTATTTAAAGTTCAGCTGTCAATCGTGATTAAAGACCTTAAAAGAAAAATTTAACACAATTTTTGTTAAGGCAGACACCAAAGCGTATACGTTATGAACGAACCGAAAAAACAGCTGATTTGCCACACGAGAGGAAACAGAAGCAATAAAAGAGCTTTTTAAAACATAAATTTCCCAGTATTTAAAAGTAATAGAGAATAAAAGGTCGTGAGTAAGAGAAAGATAATGAGTAATAGAGAATAGTAATTCAACGCAGGACTCTACAATTTAATGAAATTAATGAAAAATTTACTTAAAATGCATTTTGAATTACATATTTAATATGATTTATGTTTAAAAACGAAACATGACAAAAGCACTAGATATTAATATAAAATATATACCCTCTATCACTACTGATGGTGGTGGAGGGTATATAAATAAAATGGTCCATTACTACTTACTTTATATCTGAAATTCTCAATTGTTATAAGATTTTATTTATGTAAAAGTTAAATAAATTAATTTATGTTTAGGATTTTAATTTTTATATTATAAAATTGTTGCATTTGTCATTTGAAGCTTTTGTATTTTATTTTAAGCACTTTTCATTTGCAACAATAGCATCAAGTTTAAATAAAATTGTAACAAAAACAAGAAGAAAAAAACTTTCGTTGAATTTGGCCCATATTAGTAAGTGGCGTTGCCTGTTGTTCTTGTTTTTGGTTGTATAAACATAAATACATATACATTTTTTGGTGCTTCTTCTGCCTTTTGCTATGAGTCCGTGTTAATGTGTGTGAGTGTTTGCGTATTATTATTGTTGTGATGAGGCAGAAACGAGTTGAGTCGGTACCAGACGATTTCACTTGAGTTTAGTTTCATTTCAAACACAGAACGGTTAAGTTGGATACGTTAAAAAAGCTCCGCCGGAAAACATACAAAACAAAATCAAACACTAATATAAAAATAATATTGTACACTTCCTTCTTCAAAGTACAATAACAGTTATACAAAAAAAAAAAAAAAAACAAAAAACAACAGTAACAGCAAGTGGAAAATCCTAACAAAATAAAATGAAATCACGTAATGTCCCAACATAAATTGCTATACCATTCATATGTATAAATAGAGAAGATACATACGAGTATATAAGAATATATTGGTATCAATATATACAAGTATAATATCGTTACTATTACTATCGTAACACATACACACATACCAACCAGATCAATGTTATAAATTTCCAATGTTTATGTTTGTTAGACAAAAAAAAATACAACTACGACAACAAAACCAATACAATTACCTAAAAAGTGAACGTGCCTTGTGTATGTGTGTTTGTTTGATTGTGTCCCTGTACATGTTTAAGAGTTTAATTTAAAAATCTTAAAAGCAAATCGAGATATGAAGAAAAAAATACATTATACAAATTAGTATTTTTTTCGATTTCATTATAAAAATTATGATAAATTTTGTGCTTAAGTGCAAATAAATTTTGAAGTAACAAAAAGATATTTTTTACGTTTTAGCAAATGTTTGTTATAATTAAGAGCTCCTTAATGTATGCAATACCATTTAAACAATAGCAGTCGTTTTTACAGAGTACTTGTGTGAATTCAAAGCTAATATTATTTGTACGTATTCCAGTTTTGGCCTATCTATTAAATATTTTATAAGAAGAAATTATTTTGAGAAATAATAAAACTAATAATGTAAAAGTAAATTATTACTTAATTATTAATGAATATTACTGTATTAAATATTTAGTAGACATTATTACGTTCATCAGAGTGAAGAGATATTGTGAAAGGACTAAAAGAGCTATGATTAATGCTTGGAAATATTCTTTTATGTTATAATTAAATATATATTTTATTTAAGTATATTTATAATTATATATTCTTTACATCTCTTTAAGAGACAGCTTAGCCAAAAATTCACTTGTTGAATTTGTATAATAGGAGTATCTTCTTTATTTTAAATTTTTCGCCCTTTTTTGAATATATTTTAATTTTAGAAATGACTAAAGAACCTGAAAGCCTAATAGAATTTTTTCTCAACGTGTCGATATTGAAGGCAAGTGTGTATTTACAAAGTTCGCTTACAAATAATAAGCTAAATAAGTACTTATAAATAGAGAGTTAAAGAAAAGAACTTATTTTACATACAAACAAATTGCTCAAATAAAACGTCAAAACTCAATATGAAGTATTTACGTATATGATTATGTAAGTCATTACAATAGTACTTAAAGTCGTTGATGGAAAAAAACATTACCATTGATAAAAAAGACATTACCAAGCGATTAATATATTATTCTAGTAGCTTTGGATAAACTTTAATAATTGTTTTTGAATATATACAAATTTAAATAACTCCTATAATAATATTATTATATTAAAAAAATCAATTTTAAATGTTTAAAACCCTTCTACTCTTCTTATCCTTTTGCAAACATAATTTAACTTAAATAGCCAAGTCATGGAAAATATTCATATAAAAACCACAAAATGTTAAATATACTCAAATGATGCAGCGTTTTATTCTAAAATACATACAATACAATAAATTTTAATAGAAATACACCATCAAGGTGTATTAAATAATAATTTGAACCAAATTATAAAAATAACAAAAAGCACACAAAAGTATATAATTTAAAATAAAAAAATCAATAAAAATAAATTAAATTATCAAAAAAATAAAGTATGTCGTGTTCGTGCAACTTAAACAAAACATAATCTTCCTAAAAAAAAAGAAAATCTAAAATTAAGTGAATTAATAAAATATAAGAAATTGTCAGAGCTTTAACAAAAAATAATTAAATAAATGTGGTGAATAAAAACAAACCTGAAAAAGATGTTAGAAACCCATTGTAGTTTTGGTAAGTAAATAATTTCCTGCTAAATACTCATAAACATAACGACAAGCAATTTCCCTTTTAAGCTCAATTACAAGTCTCCTTCTAAAGAACACAAACAGATACTGAAAAATGAAAACATTTAGCCAAAGTCAGGATAATAAATAAATAAAATAATGTTGTTAACAAACAAATAAACAAACAATGGCTAGTAGCAGGCAATGGCTGGCTGGCTGACAGCTTTAAAGGCAGTAGAGGAGAACAATCGTCTCCCTTTATAATAGTAACTAATACTCATTGTGCAAATTAGGCCCTTAAAACATTCAGTTTGTTTGTCATTGTATTTGGTCTCTTAATTAGCTTCACCTACTTTGTTTTCTAATTAAACAAGGCAAAACCGAAAGCAGGCAGGCATTAAAAATTACCAACCAGTTGGGAGGCTGTGCGAATAAGCGAGTAAAATGAGCCAGAGAGTTAGTTAGTTATTTTTGTTAACAAAGTTTATTTTATTCTTTCTTCTTTTTTTCCTAGCTGCTATTTACTTTACTGAAAATAACAACTCATTAAGTTAATGAGTGTCATCACATCACATTACATTCTAATTCTATGACATACAGCGACGCGTCACATTACAAACCATCTACATAAAATATGCAAAGTAAACATTAAATATAATTATTTATTTTTTTAATGAAAATATTTAAACAAATTAATTAAATTATTCCCTTCTTTTTGAAATATTTATTTATTACCCAAGTATTTTTTTACAAGAAGCTATTTAAACATTTTTTGCGAGTCTTTTAAAAAATATTGTGAAAACACTTTTTAACATTTTGAAATTTTAATGAGTTTTTTTAGCTTGTTGCTGCACAACACCTTCACGTAGAAATACATACTCAACATATATGTATATAAACATATTCAGATTTTTTTGGTTAAAATTTTCTTTATTGGGGCTTTTCACAGTTTATGAGATTGAAAATTTTGTTTAAACTTTAAATCAAAAAAAGCTAAAAATAATATGAGAGTTGTGTACTTTTTTATTATTTTACCCCTTATTTTAGGTTGATTACGTTTATTTATGGAGTTAAACTTTAATTGTTGTTTAAAGTACACTATACGTATACTTTATATTGTTTAAGTTATTAATAAGTATACGTAAAGTTATGCAGGACATTTTGTTAGACATTTAAGATATTATATCAAAAGTTTTATTAATGAAATTATAACTCATAATTTTATAATGACATTTAATGGTTTAATTTTTTAAGGGAGAAGTTTTTTCAAAATGTATTCGACCTTGTGTACTTGTACATGGATGTTTTACAAGCCAAAATGATTGCGGTTTAGGCAAATTGTTGTCCAAATTTTTACTTCAAGTTTTCAGCATAAAGCTTGAAAAAACTTGTCACAATCTTGAACTGTTTAAACATATTGTTTTCTTTTGTTAATGCATATTTTCTGCAATGTATCTTTCCAATAGAATCCTAAGCATCATAGAAAGAACTATAATTTCATCAGGATTGTTGCAAAGTAATATTAACTAGTTAATATTTCGTGAGAATTTGAGGACTCCCCAAATATTCTAGATTCGGGAATCCTTATTTTATAGAACAAATTACAGCTCCTTCTATTGTAAACATATTTGCTAGCTTTTTATTGATGAGACCAGTAAGCCTTATGACCGGTATCTGTACCATAAGTTTTGAGACTTTTGAGTATGGACCTAATTGTACAATCAGGAGTTTTTATTTTTTTTAATGAATAAATTTAGTAATGTTTTAAAACTTACGAAATTTTCTACAAAATTATATACATTTTGCGATGATCGTATTTCTATTTCATAAGAAATTTAAACAAAAATTAATAATCTTGGGTATCTCTTTGTTAAGTGTACGGAATATTATTTGTTTTTCATAACAGTTTATTGAATTTTTTTCTAGTTCAATCCTTTCCCTCAACAATATTTAAGTCCCTTTGTATTTTGTTTTTTTTATATAAATATATTTCTTATTTCAAGCACGTTTTGTGCTTTAACTCAATTCTACACAATGAAATGAAAATCATTTAAAAAGGGTTTAAATATTTGAAATGAACTTGGTGACAATTTGAAAATGAAAATGTAATTAAGTTGTAGACAGTTGATTGGCAAATTTTCCCACTAAGTATTATTGGCTGAATGGTCAATAAAAAAGACTTGATCATTAAAATTAACGTAGTTAATTGTTAATATAAAAAATAAATAATTTTACTAATTGCAACTATAATTTAATGTATCTATTTTCAAAAATAAAGTATTAATTGCAATTGTTAATTATGTAAATCTGTGATTGCCCTAATTAATACTTGACATACGCATAAAATTCCTTTAAAACTTAACATAGAGAAGGGAAACTCAAACAAATACTTGTGTAAAAGTACATGAATATTAAGTAAATTCAAGGTTATTTCTCATGTATGTATAATTTAATATACAAATGTATAGACACACATTCTCTCGCTTTAATACAAACACACAGGAAATTCAATTTGTACGTTTGTTCTCCTTGTTTGCGGTGCTTGTATGTACCGTGTGTTATTGTTATACTGTAAATAATAAATAAAACAACAATGACGACGACGACAACTTTAAAATTACAAAATTTCGTCATTTGAAAATTTAAAACACTTGACAATTTAATTTAAATGCTTATTTCAATTTCGTGTAGTATTTTTTTGTCTATTGTACTTGCAAATACTCACTTTTGTTGCTTTTGTAATACATAATGAAATTTTGTTTTGTTATGTTGTTGTAGGTGTTGCCGTTGATTTCGTATTGTACGACAGTATTGTACAATTTTTTAATTAAAAACTAGAACAAGTTGTAGCAAAGGGCGAGACATGTTAATTATTACATTTTTTGTACACTTTAGTACTTTACATTTCAAGTTTTTTTTATTTAATTCTCATATTTACTTAAACTTTTGCTATATTTTCAATTCCGTTTAATGTTTTATAAAGTCTTATAAAGTTTTCGAAAATTGTGTTGATGTTGTTGCTATTATTCTTGTTATATAAATGAAAATAATTTATTTATATAACAACAAAAGCTTAAGTTATATTTTAAGTGACTTTTATATGCAAAAATAAATTAACTTGGAATAACTATAATAATATTATTTAAAACTTTTAAAAATAAACGAAAAGTTTTTGATGTTTTATATAAAAGTCCAGACATAACTCTTTAATGTATTGTTTAGTTATATACAATTGGAAAATACCAATTTAAGTAGAGAGTAAGGAAGTAAGTAAGAAAGTAAATCATCAATAACATTTTATAACGAAATTAAAAAAATTTCATGAATGAATAATTTTTACTTTTTCGGCATGTTCTTCAAAACAAACTTACTCAAATTGTTATTTTATTATCTAATTGTTTCCATTATTTAAAAATTTTCTAAAAGAGTTATTTTTAGCACAAAAAAAGTTTTTTTTTTTTTAGTTTTCCTTAAATGTATAAACTAAACATTTAACATGTGTACTTTTAAATATCCTTAATTTATTTATAATTTGTGTTTGTTTTACTTCTTTGTTATTTTTTCCTTTTTGTTTTCTATTGTTGCTGTTATTATATCTACTATAGAATTTCTTGCCTCAAAGTGCTAAATCATTGGTAACCTTGGTCGCAAGTTGTGTATCTGGGTTTATATTTCAAAATGTATGTATTAAAACACTTATAACTGTATGTGGTATCACGTTTTAGTTTATACTTACACTAATATATTTAACAAAACTATGACAAAACCAACAACATTTAATAGTTGTTATTTTTAGATGTTTATGTATGAAATTATGTGTGTAAACACCTGTATTAAAACTAAGATAGAATATTTTATTGTTAAGAGATACAAACAAACTGTACAGACATTGGGTGATGATGATCATTCAAATTTTAGATAATTTATGAACTTTTTAAAAAATACGTTTTAATAGGGGAATTTATTGCATCAGGTAGCATTAGTAATAGAAAATCCATATGACATTGATTTTTTAAAAATAAACATTAGATCTCTTTAGTGAGAATTATACGTTGAACCACCGAACTGATAGCAACTGGTCCGGACTTTCTCCAACTAACTAACTAACTAACTAACTAACTAACTACCTAACTAACTAACTAACTAACTAACTAACTAACTAACTAACTAACTAACTAACTAACTAACTAACTAACTAACTAACTAAATAACTAACTAACTAACTAACTAACTAACTAACTAACTAACTAACTAACTAACTAACTAACTACCTAACTAACTAACCACTTAACTAACTAACAAAATAACAAACTAACTAAGTAACTAACTAACTAACAAACTAACTAACTAACTGACTAAATATCTAACTAACTACCTACTTTTTAACTGACTAATTAACTAACTAACTTACTTACTAAATAACTAACTTAATGACTAACTAACTGAGTATCGAATCTACCACCTCTCAAAATAAAGTCTTTAATTTGTTGGTTCGTTTAATTGCTTCAGTTATAATCCTGTTCATATAAATATTTGCTATTTTATTCAATAATATATGTAGTAAGTGTATTTGTGCATGTTTAGTTTTTGTGTTATTTTAAAATTAATTCCGGCAATTCAATTAAGCATTGACAAATAGTTTTATGAAAACTAAGGATTATTTCTATAATTTTGAGAAAAGTAACTATAAATTCTTCCTTATTTTGCCGAAACTTAAACTCTATTATATTATGTATAAAATAAACCAAAAAAAAATTAACTTTTCTGGTAATCATCTACTAAATTGTTATTCTAAAGTAAGAAATATTAAGATTTAATCTTATATTCTAGTTAAATATTCTTCATTATTTTAACAAACATCATTTCTATTTGAATACTTAGTTTTCCCTTGTTATAAATTCAATTTAAATATTTGATGAAAATGTTGAATATTTCTAAACATGTTTTAATTAAAATTTTGTTCATGATTTCGCTATGTACTGTGTATAAATTTAGAATTTTGTATTGTGTTTGTATGTACATTATTCATACATACATATGTATGTACATATATTTGGAACTAAAAATCAAATAATAATTATTAATATTTATAATAAGAAAATCTCTAGATAGTCATAAGAATCAGCTCTTCCTCGTTGAGATGTTTTGGTAAATGTATTAAAAGCAAAATAATAATAACAATAATAATAATACATACTTATTAAAAATACTTTAACATATACATATGAATATATATTATTAACTGGTAAGGACTACCTTACAGTGCGGAAAGTGCCAATTGTCACCATTCACTAGTTATATTTCAGCTTATTCCATTATCTAGTTACCTCCGGTAAATAAAGTGGTTAATATTTTGTCGATTGTAGTCAATACTTTACATTTGATAAGTTTTGTTACAATGTTTATGAAAATTAATCCTTGAAAAATTATATGTTTTAAAAATGTCGCTATGATAGCAACATGTATTGCTTAAAGTATGGCACATTTCAAAAATTGTTACAAAAATAACGTGTTATTCACAATAACAATTCGAGTTTTGTATAAACAAGAGATCAGTAGTTCAGAACTAGTTTGTCGTACTGCAGGGTATGACAGTTTTCATTTCCTAACACTAACACAGACATAACATACATTCATATAAATACAATAAATATTTGCATTAATGTACTCGCAGTTGTATTTATTTATATATTTTTATTTGTTTGTTTGTTTGTTTATGTACATAAATTTGAGTATAATTTTGAAGACTAAATTGTTTGTTTCTTTGTTTATTTATTTAGTTGTTGTTTGCGTTGCTGTTGTTGTGTAAAATGAAATGAAAACAATTACGAGTATTTTTTGTCAACATTTATTATGATTAATACGAATTTTACGCTTAATTTACCCTCTTGAAATGAAACATTGATGAAAAGGAGTAGAATAATATTTATCTTAAGTCGATTTTAAATAAAATAAAAAATAAGGAGAAATAAGAGAAAATTCATTTTAAAATAGATTTTTTTTTGTAGCATTTATTTAAAATTTTTATAATAGAGAGAAAAATGTGAGGACTTATATCGTTTAAACGAGACTGTTTAAATGTTTACAAAAGCAAAAACTTTGAAAATGTGTGTAATCTAGCAGAATTCGCACATGTTTCTGATACCTTAATATTTACACTACTACATACATATCAAACATAGATGCGATTAAAGATGTATAAACTAGTTGAGAAATGCAAGAGACGTTATAAAATTTACAGAGTAAATATTATCCTAGTTTTTCCACATATATAGTAACACATATCTTATAGCAATTCCTGTGCAAAGTTTTAAAGAAAATTATATTGGAACTTTAAAGTTGGCTAGAACGGAATAAAAACTTACAAATTTTCGTTTTTATTTAATATTCATAGATATCTATAAGGACATTTTCTTGTCTTTGTGACCTAAAAATCAGTGTCCTTACGATTTGGATGAAATTTGAAAAAAATAATACTAGGTTACACACAAATGTTTAGCTCTATTGGTCAAGAACTACCTGAGTTAAAGGCAGTTGAATACAGGGTTTTTAATGTGTGTAATTTTTTACCTGTTAGTCCTAGCAATAACTAGCAAAGACTTTATATAGCTTCTCCTACCAGCGATTGAAAATCCTGACCTCAGTGTAATTAAAAAAAATAAAATATATTCTTTTTTCGAAATAGGTTTTAAAAATTCCGTTACATTGTTATTTGTTTCACAATTTGAAAACCATTTCGCTTTTTATTGAAATAGGTGTCAAAATTGTCGTAATTTTTAGCTCACACAGAAAAACATTGAGTTCATTTCAGAATAT
Source organism: Lucilia cuprina (assembly GCF_022045245.1). Lineage (NCBI taxonomy): Eukaryota > Metazoa > Arthropoda > Insecta > Diptera > Calliphoridae > Lucilia > Lucilia cuprina. The sequence continues at coordinate 100,107,267 of NC_060952.1, read as the reverse complement.
TTTGAAATTTATGTGCCCCTTATAATACAATAAAAGTCTTTTTGTGGACCAGAAATACACTAAACAAATTTTAATTACGGAATTTTTTGACACCTAATTCGAAACGATTGCAGAATTTTTTTGAAAATATTATACCAAGATCAAGATTTTATATCGCTGGTACGGGACTGAAGATAATCAAAAATGAACCAAACAAAACCAATTTGTGAATGTTTGTTTTCGAAACATAACTTGCTTAATATCACCCATAATCAGGTGAAGAATATTAGTTTCTTATACCAAAACTATAAAACCAAAAACATAAACTTTGATGTTTAATTTCGTTATAAATCAGTAGCAATATTCGCACCTTTTAACAAATTTCGTAAAATTCATAAACATTTTTGTAAAATTAAAAGGAAAAAAAAATAAGTGCAAAATATTTACACACTTCTGTTAAAAAAATATATTAAAATAACATCAAAGTAAAGCAAAATAAATTTTACGCATAAAAAGGACGCTAGACAGTAAACAATTTTAAAGATTTTTTTTTAAATAATTCAAAGAAAATTTCGCTAAAATTGCGTATACTTTTTAAACGCCATGACCTGCTTTGACTTTTTGTGTATTGGTGATATAATATATTACTGCGAATATACGAGTATTAATTGCGCTTTTCTTTATTATATTATTGATTTTTTTTGGTTTGATTCTGTTCTGATGCTGTTTTATTTTTTCTTTTTAATAAAAGTTTTTCGTTTCCTTATTTCTTAGTTTTAAATTGTATGAAAACTAATGATTACTATGACTTTGACATATTGTGTTTTTGTTGTTAATTTCCCATTGAGACGTTCTAAGTATTATATTGTTAAGAATTGAAATGAAATGTAAAAATTTTATAAATAAATATTTTTTGATTTTTATTTTCCTTTGTTATATTTGTTGGATTAGGCATAGATGTATGTAGTATATATGTATATAAAATATATTTATATTGTTTTTTTAACATGAAGAACTATTACATAATAAAATTATTTTTAAAACTTTTCTCTTGAAGAATATTTTTTTGTTATAAAACTTCTTAAAAAATTTATATTCAAAGCACATTTTAAAGTTTTATGTAAAAATTTAATTTAAAAACTGTTTTTTTTTTTGTTTTAGTCCTGGTAAATACTTATTAGTTAGTTACATATGTATAATACAGTTTATAGTTTATCTTCTTTATTGCTTTGTTTTTTCTGTATACTAAGTATTTGTTTAGTTTTTGTGTTTATTTATTTTTTTCTCTCTCTCTCTCGACAAACTTTAAAGAAGATTCCTTTTAAAAAATTATGGAATTGACGGGTATGACGTGATTGACCTAATTTTTACCAAATGTTAGTATATTTTACATTTGGATTTCATTTTCATACATTTCCTGATGCTGCTGTTGTAGTTGTTTTCTATATATTTCACTTAAAAAAATAAATTTTTAAAGTTTTTCTTTATAATGCCAGCAAAAATTGTTTTGTTTTCAGCACAATATGAGATATTGTATGCGTATTTGTAGTTATTTTATATGTATATGTGTTTATACAAAAAATACACCAACTGTTTTACGCAAATTATACATTGAATGAGATATAAGAGTATAGTTAAGAAATAAATTAAGAAAAAGTAACTGGAACTTTAAAACATGTATGATAAAAGTTGGAAAGTATAGTCGGGCTGGTCTACCATATGGTACCCAACACTAATTAAAAATCACATTTTAAATATGGGCCATTTAAAGTGACCCAACTCAAAAAAATCGATTTGGATCAAATTTGAACGAAGGTTAGTACAAGAGATAGTAAGCCAGACACAAATTTTCAGCTCAATCAGTCAAGAAGTCCCGGCTATGGAGGTGTCAAAGTTAGACATTTTGGTTATATAGGATTTTATTCACCTAATGGTTTTAGTAAAAATTGTCCAAAGGATTTCAGATAGCTTTTTCCTTTTAAATTGAAAATTTGTGTAATCGTTTCGCTGTACTCGTTAATAAATGCTTAATAAAGTTATTTATGGTTTATTGTAGGAATTTTGTATGGAAAATGTGCGTAAGTAAAACGTACGAAAAAAGTACAATTGTTATAAATTCTCGACTCTTGATGAAAATTTGGTTTCTTCTCTTTTCAAATAAAACGTTCACATTTTACTATTCTATTCTTACTAACTCTTCAATTTGAGTGTAACATTTATGGCTTTTTAACAAACGCAAATTAACAGAGCAAAAACTTTTAAAGAAACAAAAAAATTTTTTTTTACAAAAAAATGAGGATTTTTGTGGCCAGAATACAGCAGAATTCACAGCGATGTCCTTCTAACAACAATTTACAGTTTTAAGTTTGAATAAAGTTTGTTAAAAAACGCAAACAAATAAAAGACATTCATTAACAGTTGAATGCAGAACTAAGTAAAACAAATATACATACATATATTTTATTTATAAAAAATATAAAAACTTTAATATTTTTTTTTAAAGAAATTTAAAAGCATTTAAATGAAACTATTAAAAGTAACTAGAAAATCCTTTTGAAAGTATTTGATAATAGATACTATTAAACCCACAATATTAAAGTAAGTTTATAAAACAATAAAATTAACTTAATAACGCTTAAAATTTTATTCGAAAATAAAATAAATTAAAAAAATTAAAATAATTTAGAGCAAAACTACTTTGTGATAAGCTATAAGAATAATATAAAAAAGAAGTTGGTTAATTTGAAATTAAAAAGAAAATGACTGCTGTTGCAAAACTCAATACTCAATGGAATAAATACAGTGACAAGCAAAACTTAAGGAAGTTGAAAAACCATAAATATTAGTTTAAATAGGTTAATAGAAAAAAATATGTAAATATTTGTCTTATATAGCTATAACCATCTTATTTTAATACTAAAGTTTTTAACTAGTCATAAAATTTCATTTATACTATTAACTCGCCTATAATCTCCACTTTATTGACGCTGACAGTACACAGCAAGCAATAGTTAATAAAAAAAGTTTGTAATTTATTTGTATTTGTTTTTGTTCAATTTTCAGATCTCAAAGTAATTACGACGCCACTTTAAAAAGGCAATGAAATCGCGGAAGCTTCCCAAAGGCTTCGTGCTTTGTGGCTTAAATTGCTTAACTTTTGTTTACTTTCCATTGGTTTTACCGATAGTGATATGTTCGGCCAACGATTTCGACTATCGTCTGCAGCGAGTGAAAAATGTGTTAAAGGAAGTGCCATTAATAGACGGGTAAGTTTAACAAACAAAAACAATAACAACAACAAAAAGTGTGAACAACAAAACCCCACAAGCTTTATTTAAAAACAACAAAATAAAATAAAAAAAAAACAAAACATGTTAAATAAAAGGGGAGAAGGAAAGAGCAAAATAGCAAAAATAAAGCGTGAACAAAAAGAAATTAAAAACCACTTAATTAAACTACCAAAATACAGTTAATGTTGGTTGGTGGAATATTCTTTAATTTTTTTTCGTTCTCTGCTTTAAGGTTTTTTGGAGTTGTTTTTTTTTTCTTCCACTAAAAATAAACTTTTCAGACATAATTATTATAAAACATTTTATAGAAACTTTAATTTTTTCACTTTTTATATTTTTATAATTTACCCAATTTTTCTCTTGATCAGACACAACGATTTACCCTGGAATATAAGAAAATTTTTAAAAAATCAATTGAAAGATTTTCATTTTGGTGGAGATTTAAGACAAATACAACCATGGGCGAACAGTGCCTGGAGTCACACAGACTTGAGGAGACTCAAAGAGGGAATGGTGTCAGCTCAGGTATTTATTTGTTTATTTATTTAAACAATTTCATATTAACATATTTTGTTTTTTTATTAGTTGTTAAGAGTTTTGTTATTAAAATTTTATTATGCGATAAAAGTTTTTAAATTGAAAATTTATTTATTTTTTTATATAATATTTTAGAGTGTTGAGGCATAAAATTACATTTTGTTTGTTAAATGAAATACATATTGGAAAAATAAGTTTTAAGGTCATTTAAAAGTTTTGTTTATTAATAAAAGTTATTCGTATGTTTTAAAATATGTAGTATAAATAAAGCTAATATTTGTTATTAAAGCAATATAGGTAATATTATAGAACAACTTAACTTTTGAATTATCGATAATATTAAGGTTATTTGGGGAATATTTTTTGAAAGATTTTATTTTATAAGATTTGTGATGTTAATTATGAAGAGAATTGAATTGGTTAACATTTTAAGGGTCAATATTCTGTATGAATTAAGGTAAGCTGGTTAGATATAGATAGATAGATAGATAATTTTGGTAATAGTCGATTTTTTGTATAGAATTTGAAATCGATTCTGATAATCTCAATTTTTATCACAAGACTAAAAGGTTGCTGTAAAATCCTAGATTTGTGAGTTAGTATATTTTGAATTTAAGTTTTTTGATTTTTTCTTCATTTAAAGATCATGGTAATTTTTTTACGCAGTGAAATAATTCAGTAAATCTATAATTGCTTATGAAGTATATAAATTGACGTTTAAAGCCATGAAAAAGTTTTTATCTCTTCAAGACAAGAACATTTGTCGTCATTTGCATAATCAGACTTTTTTATTCTCTAAATACTAACCAATATCAAAGTAATTTTATGCCCAAAGTAAAATTTATTTTGTTAAATATTTAAATTTCGACTTTAAATTGAATTGAAAGTCCTAGCTAAGAAACAAAACGTTGTATACATATATCTTTGTCTTTCTTTATCTTTTAGTTTTGGTCAGCATATGCCCCCTGTTCGTCTCAACATCTGGATGCTGTACAGTTAACGTTAGAACAAATAGATCTAATACGACGTTTAGTCAATCTATATCCGCATCATATGTCTCTTGTAACAACTGCCTCAGGTAAATAATAAAATAAATAAATAAATATATCTAGACAAAGAAAATGAAATAAAAGATAAATATCTGCAAAAGTAATTGTAAATAAGACTTTAATGGTTTTAAATGAGCTTAAGTGATTGTCATCCTTATCAATTTGATATGTTACGAGTTTAATTTCGTTTTTTTCAATATATTTTATTCGTATTACAACAAATTAAATTTAGAATTTTGTGTGAAGGTAATATGATTCATTTAATTATAGCAATAAGTAACGAATAAGATGATTAAGTGTTTACTATAAGTATCTTTAGCTAGCAATTATGATCTGGATAAATGCAAAGATATTTTATTATTTAATTAAAAGTAAAATTATTTTCGACAATAAGCATTTTGTGAGAAATATTATATTATTTGTCCTTCATTGAGGTCATATTTTTAATTGATTAAATGCTTTTAGTATTTTTATGTTCTTTAACTTTCAAGCCATGTCGAATGGTTTTAACTTGTCTCTTTTTAAGATAGTAGATAAATTAAGCGATCATTAATTGTTTAAATAATAACATGACAGTTAATGTCAATGTCTTTAAAATATTAAGTAAAAAACGACACTTTATATGTATATCTGTTGTCTATAATTGCCATAAAACAAACTGACACACAAATGCATACATATAAACCTTTTCCATTTACATAATTATCGATTTATCAACACATTTACATACATATGTATACTTGTATTTGTATTTACATCTGATAATTGTTGTCTTTTTAAAACGACAACAAGAAACACTTATAATTCATTAACCATGGCAAATACGAGTAAATATGTTTGTAATTAAATGTATTTATTATGCACTCTGAGAAATTGTTTGAACAGGATATGGACGGACTTTGACGACGATAACGATGTTGTTGATGATGATAATGATTGTACAATTGTTAAATTTTTTATAACAATTAAAACATTTGTTAAATCAATGAAAAGTCGTTTGATTAAAAACACATGATGATGACACAAGATGTTACAGGAAAATGTATTTTCAGACAAACGTGTGCACACATCAACACTAAAATGCGTATGTATGTTTGTATGTTTCTGAGTGCAAACAGCAGAAAAAAAAAAACACACACTGAAAGAATAAATAAATAAATCGCTGACAAATTTGTTTGTGTTAAATGTAAAATACATGCACATATACATATATGTGAATAATGTCTATATTTGTATGTACATATTTATATGTGGGTGCAAATTTTTATGTATTTTCCTCTCAGTTTATAGCCTGATTGTCACCAGCATAGAGGCACACACACTAGAACATATTTGAATATATATTTATATACTTGCAATACACATAAAACACTATACTTTTATTGTATATATGGCCTAATTGTAGTTCCAACTTCATCAGATATTGACGCTAGAGAAAGTGTGTATATTAGACTGGTCCCAGAAAATATTTGTCGACCTTGTTTGAAAAATTTAGTTAATTTCTTTGAATAAATACGTGTTTGTGGCAGTATACCTATACAGCAAAAAGATTTACAGTATATAACCCCGTCTTTAAAGTTTTTCACTTCATATATGGATTCAAAATGTTGTATTTGTGAACAATTATGTGAAAGTTAAAAGTGCCCCCTCTCCCACCAAACAAGATCAATGCTATCCTATTTAGTGCATACAAATATTCCTATAAGTATTCCTTTATCCAATGTTGGAATACACACAGAAAAGTTTGCATGTTAACCAACCTTATTGACACCTGACATGATTGATATGCATTCTGTGTCACTGACTTCAGTAACAATTAACATTTGTTGTCACAATAAATACCAAAATGCAGCAAATTTATGTATGTTTATTTGCTATATTTTTTATGTATTTGTAAGTATTTCATTAAATTTTTTTGGTGGATGTAAATTTTTATTTAAATATATTTTTATATGAATATATATATACTCTAACACATACATGTTATTATTTAATTTTTTTTATTGGTAATCAAACTGACCACATTGGCTTGTTTTTTACACTGAGTTTACAAAGCCTATCTTTCAACATGATTTTCATTTATTTCTTTAATAAAAAAAATTACCATAACTTTGACATGTCAATTTTATTGAAACGAATTGATGTTAAATTTATATTAATGAGTTGTCAAGGAATGGGTTCTTAATGAATGAAGGGGATTGAAATATCAAGTGATATGTTATTAATACATTAGATCCGAAAACAATTTTGGTGGAAATATTTTATATAAAACTGTATCAACGAAATTATCGTATCGCGTCCTTCCGCTTGGGGGATCACTTAAATTCTAGTGGATCTACTTACTGTTCCATTATTTCAAGTGACTGTATATGATGCCCTCGCCCTTACCATTTTTATTTTATATTGTGTATAATTTTAACATTTTTTTAAACTATTTAGAACTTAAAGATGTAGGAAACTTGAATCCTTGATTTTAAAGAAAAACATAAATATAAAACGCATTTTTAGCTTTATGGATAATTAACTTCTCCGATAGAGGAGATCAAAGTTGGACATTTTGTTTATACAGGTTTTTTACGCATTTTGCTTATTAAAAATTGACAATCATTTCGATTTTTTTAAGTTTTATTTTAAATTCAAAAATATTTCCGTTAAAACATTAAATTTCTCCTCCCTTAGGTATCGAGAAAACTCACAAAAGTGGCAAAATAGCCAGTTTAATTGGAGTAGAAGGCGGTCATGCAATTGGCACAAGTTTAAGTGTACTTCGAATGTTTTATCAACTCGGTGCTCGCTATTTGACTTTAACACATACCTGCAATACACCTTGGTAAGTAGAAGAAAGAATTTAAAGAAAGAAAAGAAAACCTTACTAAATTACTATTTAAAGGAACAATAGAAAATAACATAGAAATTTATTGAAAGAAAATGCGAAATACTGTCATGTATTAAAAAATAACTTGTACACTTATGGTTTTTTAGGTTAGGTTAGTTTGATAGGTGTATACTACATGAAATCCGAAGAAATACACCTAGGACAGTATTCAGAAACTCAGTTACATGGATGTAATTTCTAAGAATTTTGCAATCAGTGTTAGTCAGAAATGTTATTTCCGAAATAACATCAATTCCAAGATACTTGGATCTAAGTTTTACGAACGCCTGGCAGTGAGAAAGATAGTGCTCCATAGTCCTCTGTCCACTCCTCATACTTTACATTCGTCTATATCCGCACGTCCAATTTTACATAGATGTGCTTGTAATCCTGTGTGAACACTTAGAATACCATCATAGTAACATCAGACTTGCTCATTTGAGGAGATTTTTCGTCTTGCTCTCATCGGGATCACCACATAGGATCTTCGTGGTTCTACCCACTGTTTCATTACTACAAGAGGCTTTACCATATTTTTGTTGCGTCGAATGCTTTTGTGTTTGTCAGTTTAACTGCCTCAAGCTCCCTTCCCTTTAAAGCTATTACATTAGCATTTCGTTGCCGACAGCTCCCAAAATGGCTGGTACCCATATACTTTCTTAAATTAGTATTTAATTTAGTTCAAATGATTATTTTGTTAATGCAGTTTTTGGATATGATTTTAAAAAGACTTATTCTTTTGCTTACTAATATCAAAACTAAAATACTGAAAATAACTAAAACTTTTACTTATTTAAAAAGTGGGCGAGTTTGTTTTTAATATTTACCTTATACACTGGGTAATGATGTGTATTTTTTCCTTTGGAGTGCATGGTGCATTAAGGAAATTCCTTGTACATATTATACCGAAAAGCTTGACTAAACAATACACAATACAAGAATGGAAAAGTAAATATCCAGAGGAATCTGTACTAAATAAATAAGAAAAGAAATCTACGAATTTTAAGTGTCATTTGGGATTGCTTTTTTCAACAAGTAAAATATATTTAAAGAAAATATATTTTCAAAGTAAATATTATTGGGAAAGTTTTGTAAAACAGAATGTTGTAAATTTTAAATATGTTAAAAAAATCCTGTTTTCTTATAACTTAAATTTCTATTTATTTCATTTTAGGGCGGACTGTTGCAAAGTTGACGAACCTGGCAAATATCCCCATATTGGTGGTTTATCAAAATTTGGAAAGGTAAGTGTATTATTAACAATCATTTTAAAACGTAGGAAGTAGAAAATTTATTAAAATATTAAGAGTTAATTCACATAATTCATTAGGAACGAATCAAATTATGGTTGACATTATTACACCAAGTGTTTGATTTGAACCTACATAGTTAGTGATTGGTATGAAAAGGACAATATTAAGTTAATTAACATATTTAAATTAGATACTTTAATAAGTTTCACATTAGATTTTAACCTATTTCGAATTTGTTACATTTTGTTTTGCAACATTTTTCAATTTAAATAAGCAATTTAATTTTACTTGGTGAAAACGAAAAAAGGTCCCCCTTTTTTACAAATGTTAAAAATGTCATTGAATTTAGTTAGTTTCTTTGATGTGCATTCAATTAAATAAATTTTAGTTTAGCTTCTATCTCTTTGGCTTGAATTACAAACAAAACTTCACATTTTGTACATCTTCTTTTCTGACAAAATAGAAAGAATCCATTAATAACTTTAAAAATATGTATATAAGCTCAATTTTTCTCTTGCTCCAGTTGTAATTGTAATTTTTTTCGTTCAACTAACTAGCCAAACTAATAGTACGATATTATGCACTTTGTATATTTTTTCACTATTTCTTTATTTTTTACTCTGAATATTTCGAGGTACAAATACTGATACTGCATTTAGTTGCAAAGAAAAATTTTGTTTCACTGTAGTGGAAAAGTAAAAAAAAGTAATTGGAATTTGCATTAAGTTTTGCATTTTAATAGACAATTTTAGTAATTTTTCTCCTTCTTTTACATTTTTTTGTTGCAGCAATTTTCTTTAATAGAAACTTGTGCTGTTAGTTTTAGTATCGTTAAAATTTTATTAAAATGAGATTTTAGTCAATGTATTTTTTCTTTCCTTTAGTTAGCTTTTTTTCATTTTAATAAATTTCTCTATATTTCCTTCCATTTATAGAGGGAAAAATGGTTGGAATATAAATGTATGAGTAAATGAATCATATATTTTCATATATACATAAACAATAATGTATTATGATTATTATAATAATCATTGTATGATTGTGATAATCAGAGAAACTAAAAATATGCTTTAAAAATAAGATGCATTTCGATATTTTGGTTTCCCTGGTGATTCTTATTGTTATACTAGGCTGGTTCTCAAATAAGTTTTAAATATTTCCAAGTGAAATAATTTTTATATTAAAAATATTATAAACTTGTTTTTTATATTGTAGATTATCGATCCTTACATATAAATAAATATTCCATAGAACTGAATATATAAATATAATTATTATTAACTAATTTGAATAACCAATATAGTTTTGTTTTTTGGGAGGTTAATATCTTTCAATAGAAATTATCCAAAACTTAATGTTATTTTAAAGATTTAAGAAAAAAAGGAAAAACTTAGATTAAAATATACATAAATTTTTTCCCATGAACCACTCTAATTTGAATATGTGTACTTTATCAGTTTGTAAAGAATTTCTTTTATTTCATTCGAATTTGTGCATGAATTCCTGTTTTTCTTGGCAACATTTAAAGATGAACATCATTAATCTGTAATATAAATTTATTATTCGGTATTATTTCTAAAAATAATTACTGTAATTCAATAAGCCATAAAATTGAAAAGAGGAAATATGTAGATAATAAGCAATTTTTAAAATAGTTATTAAAAATATATATCATTGTTTGTGTGGATCAGATTTTGACATAATGTGACCTATAACATGATTAGCACAAGTCAATTTATACATTTTTTTTAAATTCCTGTTCTGTAAAACATCACTAACAATTAATTCTTTTGTATACTGTTATTGAAAGTGCATACGTAAACACATCCAAACAAACTTGTTTCGTTATAACTGTGTATTGGTTGCTTGTAGCAAACAGGAATTTCCGGTGAAAATTTATTTGCTGAGAGGAGGAAAAAAACGTATTATAATCCAACTTATTTATATGTATGGAAGAAGCGAGTTAAATTTTTCTCTCATTCTGTCTCCTACATTTCGAATTTTTTATATAATTTTTTCAGTAACTATTTTATTTCTGCAGTTTTTTTAGTCAAGTTAACATTTATACAAGTTGACAGAATTTTTTCAACAAATTCTTAAAATAATTTTGCATTTTGTTTTCTTTTACCATTTAAATTTTTTTATGTTGCTGCTGCTACTGGTGCCTCTAATTTGTTGTATGTGTTTGGAACTAAAACTACAACTGGATCTATTAAAATTACTACGGTTGCTGTTGCTGTTGATACTGTTCTATTGCTGTTGTAAATTCAAAAGCTGGTCGTACAAGAAATGAATCGTTTGGGCATGATTGTTGACTTGTCACATGTTTCAGTGCCCACAATGTTGGATGCTTTGGGTTCTTCAAAAGCACCCGTTATATTCTCACATTCTTCCGCACATGCCATATGCAACAGTTCGCGTAATGTACCCGACCATGTCTTGCAAAGAATTGTAAGTTTTTATTTTTTAACTTTAGCATTTGAATATAAAATAAAATGAAAGCACAAATATGTTGATTTCATTAATTTTTTTATTCTATTTGTATTTTTTTTCTATATTATAACTTTTATTTTTTGTTTATTTTTCTAACATTTTTATTTATTTCCTTTTGGTGGAATATATTTTTTTCTCTCTTTTTAATTTCATATTTGAATAATTCCAAGGCTATAAATGGTGGCTTAGTAATGGTTGCATTCTATCCGCATTTTGTTAGTTGTTCTGGACAAGCAACTCTACACGATGTCGTTGGTAAGTAGAATATATTTTTACACTATGCAAATTATAATTGAATATATGTTTTAGCAAAAATAAAAAAATAAATACTTTATAAAAAAATAAAAATATTTTAAGAGTCCTACAATGAGAGTAGATAAAGTGAGAACAAGTTTTTCGTTTTAATTCTAGTTATTAGAAATATATATAAATAATCTCTTGAATATCGTTATTGAAATGTATGTTTTCACAACATTTCTCGCTTTAAAATTAAGCGATTAATTAAAAATATATAAAACTTTATTTTCTAAATTTTAAATAAAAATTTATGAATTAAAACGAGGGACTACTGTACTTTCTCCACTTTATTTCTTTAAATCTTTATGTAATACATATATGTATACATTTAACACGTTATAATAAGAACATGTTTATTTATAAACTCCCGTTTTTTCTCTTATTTTTATAATTTTTTTTGATATTATTAAAGCTCATATAAATCACATACGAGAAGTAGCAGGAGTGGATCACGTCGGCATAGGAGCCGGTTACGATGGTGTTAATCTGTAAGTTTTTTCTTTAATTTTTTTCCGTCTGGCAAATATACTCTTTTTTGACATTTTTTATAAATATTATAATAATAATGTTATATGTAAATGCTTGTTGGATTATTTTATTTTATGTTAAATTTTATTTATGGAAATCTTTTTACGTTAAACTTTTAGTTGGTTTTTTGTTCGGTTTTTTTTTTGCAACATAATTTTTATAAGCAGACTTTTTAATATTTTCAATTTAAACACAATATTTTAAGTTGACATAGTTTTTATACAGATTTATCCAAAATATATGTATATGTAGGATTTCCTTCTTTGCTCTTGTTCATGCATACATACATACATACATACATACATAGTTATATTATAGCCTTGGTTTGTTAGTCCAGTCTGTTGTTATTATTTTCCTATTTTGTGGGCGAATGTTTTGTGTGTCTTTATAAGAGTTATGCTTTATATTTTCATTGAATTTTTATTTTAGTGTACCCAAAGGACTAGAGGATGTTTCCAAGTATCCTCATCTTTTTGCTGCATTACTAGAGTCTGATAAATGGTCTGAAGAGGATATTGCTAAGCTGGCAGGAAAAAATTTAATACGAGTATTTAAAGAAGTTGAAGCGGTAAGTCACAAAAACAAAATAAAATTCTTTTTGATTTTTTTTTTCATTCTCCATACTGATAAATTCTGAAAAAAATGTTAAAGAAAGAAGGGTTACAAATCTTAAGACATTTTTATGTTGGCCATAAAATGGTTCAGATAACAGGGTACGAAGTGAGCAAGAAATACAAAAAAAAAATCATGTTAAAAAAGAAAATAAACATTTATATCTTTGTTAACATTCTTAAGGCTTAAAAGCTATTTTAGCATTTTCACTAATACCTCTTCAACGTGTACTACTTAAGAATAAAAACTATCTCACACACACAAATGCACTTATGTAAATACCTTGATACGAATGTGCCACATATTCATCTTTACAAACTAACTAACAACTGACTGATAAATTGTCAAATTAAAAACCATAATAATGCCAAAGCCAAGTTAGAGCAAAAAGGAAATAGAAAAACAGTCTCTAAGAATTGTATGATGGAAGTAAAACGACAATGCTTGTTAAGGTAACAAATGGTTGCCATGAAGAATAGAATTTTGCTCTACTTGCCTCTCTGTGTGTTGGTTAGAAGAATGAAGCAGTTTACTGGCTTTTTATTATTCATATACACAAAATATACATTCTTCTATACTTGTACAATTCTGTTCATTGTAGCCATGAATAAGTAGCTTTTATTTTACCTACTTATATAACATTTAACAACATAACTATGAAGCAGTTCTTTCAGGGAATGTATTGTTAAAATAAACTTATTTTTCTTTCTACGTATAATTTAAATGAAATGTTTTCACTAAATTGTGGTTGAAATTTTGGATAATAAATAATAAAAATTTGTTGAAATCTATTTAATATAACACTAGCTAAAAAGAGAATATTATTTCTCAAAAATATGTATAATTAAAAACTTTTGAAAATTTATATGTGGGGATGCAACTAAAGGATATTTTTTGAATTTAATATCATTCAAAACGAAATAACTGAACAATAACTAAAATAATAAATGGCATAGGGCCTGTCCCTCCAAATGCGAAAGAACAAGTATTTTCTACTTTTATATTTAAAACAACATATAAATTTGAAAAATTATTAATGTTTTCAATATAAAATAAGAAAGAAATGTTTGTTCGCATTTAGAGGAACAAACAGATAATAAAAGTAAACTTTACGGTAGACATATACAAATAAACTGGGATCTGCAAAGACTACATGTGGTATGAATAATATTTATTACGAACTTGTGTTTTTAATAAGCATACGCTTTGATGTTCTACAAGTAAAATTAAAAAATATTTAGGGATTTATTCCTACTTATGCCTTTTCTAAAAGTCATTATAAAGGCCAATAATTAGAATTTTTTATAAAACGTTAAAAAATCCATTATAAAATCAATTTTACTTTGTTTAATGTATTAAAATAAAACTAAATCTAAGGAATAATTTAAATTTATGACCATTGAATTAAGTTCAATTGAATAGTAAATTTTGTCAAATTAAAATTCGTTAAACTTATTAAAAAACAAGATTTACTTTGTGTCCTTGAAATGAAAACATCGCCCAGTAGGAATTCATTCTTTTGCAAATCCGCCTAATAACAACAATAACAAAAACTAAAAACATAAAGAAAAGGGCATTTTTTGTGTGTTTCAACAGAAATTCTTTAAGGAAATTGTTAAGAGTTGTTGAGTATAAAACGATGTTTTTTATTTTTAAATTTTTTTTGTTCTATTTATCTCTGTGTGTAAGCAGTTATAAGGAATGTCCGTCTGTCTGTGTCCATTCTAATGTTGGGCTCTTTTTTATTCTATTTTATTTAGTTTTCCTCGTTCTTTTTTTTTTGTTTGTATTATTACAATATTACATTGTTATTATTTGTTACATGCCTCTTTTCATACAATATTTTCGAGCAGAAGGTGGTTTTCTTCATTCTTTGTCTGTGTGAACAAGTAAACCTCATTCTTCATAATTTTTCTTGCTGTTGTTGTTATTATTACTGTGTTATTTCCCCCTTCCTGTTGTCAAACGAGATTTCTTCTATTGCTCATGTTGCTGTTGTTTGGGGCAACATAAATGTGTCTACTTTGTTTTGGTTTTAAAAGCATTTAAAAAGGCATCTCACATTATTACATTGGGTTTTTATACTATTTTCTCATGTCATATTTAAGATTTTATTAGATTGAAAAAACAGAAGAATAAGAAATGAAAACACAAGGAGAATACACAAAAAACAGCTTAATGGATTAAATGGAAATTCCTTTTTAAAAATAAAAAATAATGTTAATATTTAGACCCAGTTTTGTAATGTGCCAGAAATAAAGAAATGAAAAATATATGAAAAAAATGTTTATAGAAATGTTACTTTAAATTAATTGAAAAGTGCTCCAAATGACTATTGACATTAAAAACCCCAAAAATTACACATTTAGAATTAAAAATATAAGATAAAAAGATCCTTTGTAATGTATCTCTTTAAATAAAACTACCCTTTTTATAAAGTAATTAAATCGAAAAATTTTTATTATAATTACCAAATTTTGTCATACTATTTATAAATGAAAAAGCAGCATAATCTTGACACAGTTATCTAAACTTTTGTAGATATTAAATATCAAAAATGCATTCTTAAACTTTAGTAATTGTAAAAAAAGCACCAACTTTAAGATGCAAATATTAAAAATGACAATATCACTATCATAACTTCAGCACTTTTGTGGTGCGGAAAATATCTGTAATGGCCTATAAGAGAAAAAAAAACAAAAATAATAAGACAAAAATTAAACGATTAAAAAGAAAATTCTGTGAAAATTGCAATATAAAACTGAATGTTCATTGTAGATTTTTTATGCTTCGCATATTACGAGCAAATATGCAAATTTTATAAAAAAAATGCAGACACTCACAAAAACATAAAGGAAACTTTAAATTTAACCGCAGCTAGACACGAAAGAAAATTATAAAAAAAAGAAATGTCAATTTATATGATACAGTGGGTTATAAGATAGAATTTGTGAACGAAAAAAGAAGGGATAGTTAATATACAGCATTAGTATAAGATTTATAAGAAGGTTTCGAAAGTCGTCTGATAATTAGGTTATACCTCCATATACTCATACATATGGTTTTATTAACTTTTTTAATTTTCTAAGTATTTACAACATAAATATTCCTTGCAACATTTCTCTTTGTCATTAAATAATTTTTAACTTTTGATTTAACTTTTAAACTTTTCAACATATTTGCCATGCTTGATTGCAAATTGAGTTTTTACTTTTTCATTATTAGCACAGAGGTAAAAATAAAATTAATTATATGTTTTAATTTCTTTCACAAAAAATGTTCCACTCATATCACAGCACAATGTTCACAATCAAGGCAGTTTTAATTGTAAATAGATTCGTTGTTTTTTTAATGTTCAGGATAATTTATTTTACAGAGAAACGAAAAAGGAATTAAATATGTAATGACATCATTAGAAATGCTAAAAAGTTTGAAATTAATAACAGACGCCTAATGATTATTGCTATGAGTGTATGATGCCAAGCAGAAAATAACAGAGAAATTTTAAAAGATTAAGAAGCGATATTACGAAAAATGAACGACAATTGTAAAGGGGTAAAATATCAAAAAAAAGTACTACATTAACAAAAATATTTTAATTTCAAATTACCCCTTCAAAAATAAAAAAGAAAAATGGCAAAGAAATTTAAATAAAAAAAATATTGTTTGTGTGATTGTGCTGATGGTGGTGGTAGTGATAGAGAGTAGGTTACAAAGTCAGTAGAGCAGGGAACATTAATTAGTTTTTACCACTTGCTTTAGTAATAAAGGCTATAAATTGTTTTACTTTTTTCATCATTTTGGAAGCTGTTGAAGGCAAATGTGCTAATAATCAACAGAGAACATGTGCAGCAACCAACCCCTTTATTCTGCCAAAAAATGTATAAAATAAAGAAAAGAAAAAACGTAAAATTTAAAAGTAGTAATGAAAAAACAGCCATGAAATAATAAATTTTTATACTGCATTTTACATTAATGTGAACTTAGTATATGGCGGTGTCTATGTGAGTTTGATTATAATAGCACAAATAAACGGATCTTTAGTTTTTGCTTATACACACACACCATGTCAATGCGTATATGTTTGAAAGTGTTGTAGTAAATAAAGAACTTGCAACACGAAAAAAATTACTAATTCATAAAGTCGTAATTAAAAATGTAAATACATGAAATGCTCCAACAAAACTGCATATGTATATCATACAGACTATTATATAAAAATAGAAGAAGACACAACACAGGATTTGGGCCATAAATTAGAAACAATAAAATAATAAATAGGAATGTTACCTATTAAAACTTTAATCATGTTTTGGATTGATTCGGAAATGTCCCTTGTTCTGACATGGACTTGGACTAAATGTTTGTGATGAACATATTTCTCTAAATATTGTACCTAATATAATGTCAACATACTGTTTCTGGCACTCGGTTTGGTACCATACACCACTTATGCATAATGGTGGTTATGTTGATAAAGGAGCAAAATATTTTTTGTTGTATTAAAGTTGTTATACCCTGTACTGTGCTCTATTCTTTTAATTTAAAAGGGCAGTTCCAGCTTACTTTTAGCATCCTCAATTTATACATGTATGTGTATATGTTTGCTTATACGAGTGTTTCTATGTGGAGTACATACTCATAAGTGTATGTTGAGTATGATAAAGTTGGAAAATAAAAACACGAGAAACACGGTTGCTTCTTCATTATTAAAATCTACTGCAGTATGATGTTGATGAGGATGACTCTTTCTGGCCTCGTAAAGTTTTTTGCCTTGAGTTTCTGTTTTTTTTCCATTTATTCTTTTTTCCGTATTTGGAATATGAATTTCATTTATTTTTTTTCCAGTTGTTTGTCGAAATAAAAATGGAAAAGTAAAAAAATAAAAAAAAAAAAACACCGAAAATTTATTTAAGTGTAAATTTTAAAACATGTTATGAAATTTTTATGCATTTTATTATTTTAAACCATCGTGATGAATTAAAATGGAAAAAAAGGAAATTCATTTTTTTATTGTGTGTTGATGTATAGAGATATTTTTTTATATTTTATTGTTTTCCTCATTTTTATGGACAACAAATGTAAAATAGTATAAAAAAATTATTACCCTTTGAAGTTGAATTTAGCTGAAATGAAAACTGATTACTAGATCGAGAAAAAGTAGGGTAAATTTTATTAAGGAATATATAGCGAAAAAACGTGTTACTATTATAAAATAAAATTTATTATATACTTGTCGATTTAAAATAAAATTTCTGAAAAAATTATGTTATTTGGTATCCAAATTGACAATTGAGTTAGGTGAGAATAGTCCAAAAATGTGAGCTGTCAATTTAGATAAAAAGTCAGATTTGGATAAAAACCAAAATATGATTGTTTAGATGCTTAGAACTGTGTTTTATTGGATAATAAACTTAAACATATTTGGAGAACCTGACGAATGATTGATATCAAAAAATAACTCATACGTAGTGTATACATTTAAGGCTAATTATCGAATAACCTTAAAATGAAAAGCAAGTGGCAATTATTTGGCTTTTTCATTAGGCAGTAGAGATTTTAATTCTTATATTTATTTATTATTTTAAAGACTTTTACTTTGGGTCATTCCACAGCCATTTCGACCACTTTACATTTTGAGCCCTTTCGATTTTGTTATAACTCAAAATACATATTTTACTCTTAAATAAGGTTTATAAGACGAGAATAATTGTCGTGGGAAATTAGTCTAGTTATACAATTTAATACATTTATAGTCTTTTTAAATCTAGGTTTTTTGTCGAATAAAGTGAGGAATAAAAAAAAACAATTAACTTTATGTTAAAATGATAGTAAAAATTATACAAAATCATGACTTAATCATTACCATTTCTCAAAATATTGGTCTTAGCCGAATGTAATCATATTGAAATAAACGCTTAAATATCATTTTAGTACACTATCGCTATCCGATAACCGATAACGCTAAAATACTAAAACCGAAATAAGTCGAAATACAGTAACGCTAAAATACCAATATCGAAATAAGTCCTAACTTTTGCCAACCTTGCTGTAAAGCCAATTAATTCTATTTATGGGAACCAAAATTTCCATCCATAACTGGCTTGCAAATGTCACTATAGCGATAAAATTTGACACTAATAAAGTAATGTCAAAAACGTAAATCTGTATTTATTAAAAAAAAACGTTATGTTACTTCAAAACTGTTTACATAAACGGGTTTTTTATTACGTATGCAATTCTAATGCAACCGGTGTTTGAAGTGTTTATGTGTTTTATATTCACAGATTTTTTTAAGCATTCAGAAAAAATACTTCAAAACTGCTTTTGTTTAAATAACAATTTCAAAGTATGTGCTAAACAACATTGTAAATTCCTGTTTAAAAACATTTATGCAAACCAACATTCTCTTCATTCTCGCTACTGCTATTCAATTTTTTTTAAGTTTTTTTTTTGCTCTTTTGTCAAAAAACCACTTAAGAGCATCATCATCGCCATTGTTATCATCTTAGACCACTTATGTATGTGTTGTCTTCCAGTCTATGGGTCTTTATATAATAATACCCTTAGAATAGAAAACGCAAATGAAAGATAAAAAACAACCTGCTGAATAAAAATGCAGTAAAGCATGACAGAGAAAACTCACCACATTTTTTTATAACCGGAAAACAAAGTATAGCAAAAATCCTAGTAAAATGAAAATTTCATAATTTTATTTAGCAGCAGTGTTGCCAGATATGCTCATTAGTTTATTAGTATAATATATGATATATATCCTACAGAGTTGCGCACAATTTCAGGTTTAGATTTTCAGATACTGCACTAAATTCTATAATAAAAATTAAAAAAATTGGTTAAAGTCGTGTTAATAAACAGCTCATCTGGCAACATTGATGCTCTGCAGCAGTGTTGCCAATTTAGCACTTTTAGTGCTAGATTTAGCATATTTTTAGCTCATTTAGCACCCAAAAATATAATCTAGCACCTAGCACCCTTTCTAGCATTTTTCAAATATTTTTTGGCACTTTTTTAGAACTATTTATAATATATTTTACATATTT
>NC_060952.1:100077193-100087193 GCF_022045245.1 Lucilia cuprina | reverse complement strand
TAAAACATATATTTATGCAGTTGAAAATAGTACAAAAATAAAGAGAAAAATTCTAAAAGATAGATTTCGAAAATCCACTTTTTGGGTGCCTCGGTAGGCTATATGCTATATGTTTGTTAGTGTGCTAGTCAGTCTGGGGGTTGTCGGTTCAATTCCTACAAGATACTTTGATCTTAATTTACCCTCGGTAAATTGGGTTGAGTATAATTTGTAATTGTATTGTAATGGCTAAATAAATAAATATGTATATAAAATTAGTGTTCAACTCGTTCCATTAGAAATGACAAAAAAAAAACAATATTTTCTTAGCACTTTTTTCTAGTATTTTTTCTTTATTTTTAGCACTTTCTAGCATTTTTTTGAAAAAAATCTAGCACTTTTCCCCAACTAGGTTTTGGCAACACTGCTCTGCAGTAACATTAATGCACATGAGACACTGTAAATAATATTAAACTGGCATAACAAATGAAATCCCTACAAATGTGCAAACATTTCACTTACATTCTTCTCCTTTTTTTGCTCAACGCTATAAAAGGAGTTTTACTATTATAAGCCTTGAAAACAAAAATAAACACTACTGTTGAAAATTATAGCATTTTATACTTTTTAATAAAAGTTTACCTTTAATATTTATGAAGGAAAAACGTCAGAGAAACTACAACTTAAAAATAACAGCAATTCTTAGTCGTAATCTTTTATATGCAACAAAATAAGAAAAAGAAAGATATAACAATATAAAGTATTATGCTGTACTTAAAGTTTATCGCACGTACTGTAGCAGACCAACGCAATACAATAAAATCATTTATGACCGACGACCAACTCTTTACGTAGTTTATACATATATGCATAACAATTTGTTGGTATAAGTATATGAGTACGTGTGTGTGTGTCTGAAGAAAGAAAGTGTTTAAATTAACAAACAGCATCAGTAAACATAAAAAAGAAGAAAAGTAAAAGAAATAAACAAGGAATAAAAAATACTTGTCTCATTTTTGTTTAATTTACATACTCGTATGTTCTCATTTTACTCCCTCAGAATTTTACACACACTGCAGTGCAGCACTTGTACTTGTAGTAGAGTGAAGTAGTAGTTCAGTGTAGTAGCACACAGTTAAGTTTATTAAATGTCTGTAAAGTGTACAAGGACCCTAAAGTTTTATACGGTGGGAGTGAATCACTTTTAGACTGTAGTTTTACTTTTTTATTACTTTTTCGGGGCAGCCAATCCGATCTGTAGGAAATAATTTTTTCCTTTTATTTATTTGTTGATTTCTTTTGATTGTTTATTTTTTTATTGAAGTTTTTTGAAGTATTAAACAATAAACTTCTTTTGAAGAAATGGCTCACAAGTATACTGAGTATTCGAAAATATGCTTTTCTTTAGTAAATATTTATTTATGTATAAGTTTATACAATAAATACATACACAGGGAAAAAAGTAATCATGCAGACGCACATATGTGACCATGATATTATTATTATGGCCAGCTCCATAAAGTCTCCTTTTAATAGAAAAATTACTGTGAGTTTAAGTGCTCTTATATTTTATATTTTATTTTAAAGGAAATAGTTTTTTTCTTAACTTCACTGTACAAATAGTCTACATTATTGATATCAAAGAAACCAAGTGCGTTAGTAATCCCCAATAACAATAATCTTGCCAATAAATTCTGAATGCTATTATGGATTTTCTTGAGCATTTCAATAAATATTTATTTGCGCTTTGTTAGTTGTGGCACATTAACTTACTGGTTAATTCCCTCTAGGTTTTAGAATGTGTTTGTCTTGCAAATATTGGCAATTTAAAAGCAATGATTATCGAAATATACTAGTTCTACTTGTGAATCATGTTTGTAGAGTTTAATGAGAATTCATATGATAAATTATTAGAACATTTATTTTTGTGTATAAATTTATTTCTACTTTATATGTTGTATCACTGTGGAAAAGGTTTTTGTCATACTCGCGGGATCAACCAATATTGATTCAACATCATTAATATTTGTAGCTCTCAAAAACAGCAAAAAATTATAAAGCGTTCCCATCTAGCATCAGTTCTAGTTCAATTCTAGTTCAGTTCAATTCTAGTTCAGTTCTTGTTCAGTTCTAGTTTAGTTCTAGTTTAGTTCTAGTTTAGTTCTAGTTTAGTTCTAGTTCTAGTTCTAGTTCAGTTCTAGTTCTAGTTCTAGTTCAGTTCTAGTTCTAGTTCAGTTCTAGTTCAGTTCTAGTTTAGTTCTAGTTCAGTTCTAGTTCAGTTCTAGTTCAGTTCTAGTTCAGTTCTAGTTCAGTTCTAGTTCAGTTCTAGTTCAGTTCTAGTTCAGTTCTAGTTTAGTAAACTAAAACTAAACTAGAACTGAACTAGAACTGAACTAGTTCTAGTTCAGTTCTACTTCAGTTCTAGTTCAGTTCAAGCCCTAGTTCAGTTCTGATTCTTAAACGATAGGGACCTCTTCCTAGAAGCTTTAAAATTATTTTGATATTTCTAGTTCAGTTCTAGTTTAGTTTTAGTTTAGTTCTAGTTCAGTTCTAGTTCAGTTCTACTTCAGTTCTAGTTCAGTTCTAGCCCTAGTTCAGTTCTGATTCTTAAACGATAGGGACCTCTTCCTAGAAGCTTTAAAATTATTTTGATATTCTTTAATTTTACAAAGACTTTATTAATTAACATTAAAGATAATATTTCTATAAAAACATTAACGTTTTCATTCACTAACTAAGAACACATTTTTTATAACATTGCTCTAGTTTCACCTATTTCATTTTGTAAAAAATGACATAAGTTTAGTTTTATTTTAAAACAATTCCATATTTAAATGATCCATTTACATATTAAATGCATATGAATATTACTGCATTCTAGTGAAACTTAAGCGAGTACCTATAGAGACATTACACCTTAAGCAATGACACAATATTTTATTTTCAAGTACTAAAATAGTTACGGGGAAAAAGTTCAAATTATATAAAAAAGCGATTGTATTCTAAAAATATTGTTTTTACAGCTTATGGTAGGCAACAATAACAAAGGTCTAAATATCATAAGAAATAGCATTTATGAAATCATTTATAAATATGCACAAAATTAATGGTTAAATGTAAGTATTTCATATTTTTAAGACGAAGACATTTGTATTTAATCAAGTTTAAGTAAAGAAAATCCCTTTAGTGAAAACTTTCTTCTTTAGCTGCTTTGTTTATATACATACGTAAAGTTTTAAAACTAAATATAAAAAACTTGTTCAAACTTTTACTTTTTTCTGCGTTATCAAGGTAAAGGGCTTTTGAGTTGTATTTTCTAAATATGTTCTCACATTCAAGTATAGAGTAAATAATAATAAAAAAACTACACATAGTTTTTATGACAAACAAAAAATCTGTAATTTTGTTTTGGTTTGTGTAGCCCAGATTCCAGTAAAGTATGTTTTCAAAATTTTTTGTAGGAAAAGAAAGACAATAAAACTGAGAACCTTTGAGTTCATTGCTTTTGCCTGGTATTTGAGTAAAAATCGATTGTTTTGTAAATAAAGTTGTTGCATTTTTTTGTTACAAAAGTTAACTTTGTAAAGAGATACAAAAGTTTCTAGGGGGCATTTATATATACGTGTGCGTTTAAGACAAGTTTAACTATTAGAAAATTGTTAAACGGATTTTTGTGTAAATAAGTACGAAGAGAATTGCAAACTAAATAAAATGCTACAAAAAAAAAAGAAATTCTTCATTTCTGCACAAAGAAGAAAAGTTAAAAGTAGAACCAAATAAATTTTATTAAAATATAAAAAACTTACAATAATAATTTCTTTATATTTTGATTAAAATCTTAAGAGATAAAATATTTCTAATTTTTTTCGTTTTTCTTTTGGATCACCATTTTGCAGATACGAGATCAAATGGAATTATTAAAAATACCACCTGTTGATCAGTCAATTCCACCAGAAGATATTATGGGCAGATCATATTGTCGTTATCAAGGACCAAGAACGTGATTACATACTTTTATAATATTACTAAAACAACAACAACATCATAATTATCATCATTATCAACATTATTATCATATTTATCGTCATCATTTTCATCAGCAGCATCATAAATACTTGTCTTTTATATTGAATATTAAGGCCATTGTAATACTTTCATATCTTTGTATTTATATTAAACAAAAATAACAAATAAACAAAAAACACAAAATTGTTAATATTTATTTATATGGAAAAATAAAAAAAAAATTGAAAAAATTATATAAAAACCCTACAACTAAATTAAATTTTGTATATTGTATATAAAAAGAAATAAAATTTAAATTTAATTTAATAAGTAATTATAAATAAAATAAACTAAATGAAATTAAACTAAACTAAAATACTGTTCATAATTAAGCCAGTTGTATACTCAAAATATAAAAAGTATTAAAAAACAAACAAACAAAAAAAACTTTTTTCAATAATTGATTTTAAATGTTTATTATCTTAAAAGAAAACAAAGGCAAAAATCAAATTAGTTACATTTTTCTATGTATGTACATAAGTATTGTTTTTAATTTCAATTAAATAATAAAAATATTTTTTGCCTTATTATTGGTAATAAATATACACAAACTAACAAATTGAAATTATACCTTCGTACATATTACATATTAATTTTGCATGTTAAACTTTTGATATGGTTAACACAGGGAGTACGAATGCTCTTGTACACATATTGAAACTGAGACTTAATAATACACTTATGGAGATATGATTAAAGTAACTCATATGTTATAAATATATATATTAAAAGTGAAATATTTAAAAGTAAATTTGTCAATAAACTTGATATATGCATTGATTTTTTTAATTTTTTTGAGCAGCTTTTAATTTTTAACTTCACTTATACAGCGCTTAAAAAAAGTTTCTGAGATTTTGAGATTTACCAACAAGTTTCTAGTGTATTTATAAAAAAAACAATATTTATTCAAACTTCGTGTAGTGTATTAAAAAAAATTAAATTCAATTTTAGTGCAAACAAAATAGTTTAATAAAACTAAAAAATTTTACTTTAAACTAATTAAAACAACAACTCAAAAGTGTAATGTAAAACACATGTATTACGTTTCCCTTACAAAATACATATAAAAACAAACACAAACGATAAACCAATATAAAACTATATTTGTATAAAGTTTATATGCAAACAATATTTATGTTTGTATAGATGTTGATTTTCAGGAGAGAGAAAGGTGGAAATGTTGTAAAAAAGATCATCACTACAAATTTATATCGATAAACAATAATGTAAGTATTTATTAAAATAAACAAACACGTACATGTTTATGTTTAGGCTAAAAACTAATTAAAATTTTTCTTAAGTTACATTCACAATTTTCAAATATTTTTCAAAATAAATTTGTAGAGTATTGGGTAAATTTTTAAGCAATAGAATCATAGGATATAAACACTTATTTCTGTATCCTTTAAGAGATAAGGGTAAGGAAAGATAGTGCTCTAGGTATGTATATTATTGATAGATTTCCATCTCCACTCAATGATATAAAAAAGGTATAGGCATATGTATAAATGGACGGATGTTCAAATGGATAAAGCTTGATCGACTCAGTAAACTATATCTACTGTATACTTAGGTAGGTGTATGAGCAATATTTTGATATTTTGAATCTAAAAATGTTCTAAAATGTTTCTATTAATAGATATAAAAATTGATACAAGTCGTTTAGTGGAAAGAAAATAAACTTACTAAAGGAACATTTGTTTATTAAAGCCGGTCTACTAAACATACCTACCTATATAATTGTGTTTACATAGGTTTATTATACATGTGTATTAAAAAATAAGCTTGAGTAAAATAATTTCACCGTCACAAAAAAAACACTCTTTTCTATTCTCTGAAAATTTGCAACAAAAGCAATATGAAAAGTTATTGCTGAATCCTATATACCCTTCACCACAGAGTGTTTTAAAAAAGTAAAGCAACCCAGGAAACATTTAAATAATGGCGTTCTATTCGAATATAAGCCTAAATCTTTATTTGAATTAATTTGCTTAAGTGTTTGATTTTAAAAACGAAATTACAATTTTACCTCAAACCAAAGTGTTGGTTGGGAGCAATCAAGAATCCAATGTTACAAAGGCTTTAAGTTTACATGGTACATCAATATATACATTTCTATTTTTTTTTTTTTTTGTAATTGTGTACATACACTTAAACATCATCAGAAAGAGTAAACACTCAACTCAAGAACTGTATTAAATAAAACAAGGAGGTAAAGCAGTAAAGTACCTACAAGTTTTTACATCTGTCTACAGACGTCTTTATGTACATTAGGGTGGACCAATTTTTTGCAGTTATTGAACACGGGAAAAATAAAAAATATTTATTTATGTATTTATCTTAGTATAATGTTGCCTAGTTGGGAAAATATATTAAAAATTTATATGTCAGATGTTTAAGCATTTATTTTAAAGTTGATAGAATGGACTTCCAGATAGCGTACAATTTTCGAATAAAGTTGTCATGTCGATGTTATAACGTCTCAAAAACTATTAGAAATTTCAGATTTGATCAAAGAAGTCTGATTTAGCCAGGTTTAATCATCTATAAATGTATATTTCGATCAGGGGCTTCCACTTTTTTCAGATTTTGTAGAAGTTTTCGACGAGAATTATAGCAACATTTATTTGAACACCCTAAAATACATTTGTATTTTATGCTTATGTATATGTATATGTCTGTAAAGAAGATATTAATATATGTACATAGGGACTGGCATAAGTCAAGTTAGTTTTTCTACATGGACTTACTAAAAATTATATTATTATTAATAAAAATAATAAATTATTTATCTTAGTCCTTACTTCTTTTATATTTATATTTCAAAGCCATTTTTTCTATGGCAGAAAATCCTATACATGTTGTCAGTTACAGTTTGTGTTATCTTTGTTAAATATCTTTAAATTCTGTCTTCATACTAAATATCTACAGATCATATTTCATAAGATATTTCTACTTAAAAAGCTCTTACTCTAAAAAAATCCTTTTTTACGTTAAAACTTAGACAATTCATTGAAATGAATGTTCAGTTCAAAGGCTCCATCACACAATACTGTTTAGATTGTAGAGAAATTAATACATAAAAATAAACCATCATTACTACAAGAAATGTTGTTGCTTTTGTTGTAATATTGTTTCCTTTTTTGTTGTTATTGTTTTTGTTAAGGAAAAACTTTATTTGCTGCATACATCATGCATGCAAAAACAAAAAAATGTTTTTTTTTTGTTCATGGAGATGAGTGTGGCTGTCAGGGTGTTTATGTTAGTTTGTGCTGGTAAGTGAAAAATTTCATTTGTAATTGAAATGAAAGTTTTTGGTTTCCTTAATAGATTTGTTAAAACAAAACTTGATGGATTGAGTTAAAAATCTTGAAAATGTGTACGTGAGTTGATTAATAAGTGAATTAAATAAATTCAATTGAATGGCCAACTAGTACACAATGAAACGTTGTTAAGTTTGTAGATGTTATTCAAAATATAGTTTGATATTTATATTGATTTTATTTTAAGCAAATTTAATAAAAGTTTATTAAACCTAAACTTGAATTTAAATTTATTGTAATTGTAAAAAGTTTTAGCTAGTCATGTCAGAAACAAAATTTATTGAGTGAAAAATGAAGTCTTTATTATCTAATGTACTACATTTAAGTAAAATATGTATGTATGTGAATTTATATTAAAACATACGACAATATGTTAAAGCCTTTTAAATAAGACTTTCATGACAATAGAATTTAAAGAAGAAATATTAAAATGTAAGATAACTTTATGCTCTTGAATTTAAGCTTTTACAATTGTAAAATATACATTCAACACCATTTAAAATTTTTTTTATAGTTTTTGAATTTTGATGAATGTTTAATAACTATACTTAAACAATGATTTGGAGCCTCGATGTTGTTTTTGCAACAAAGTAGTAATTTTCTTATATTTCATATAAATTGAACAAAACTTAATTTTAATCATAAATGACGTATACTTAATATTTGTAATATCACTAAATCTTTAACACGTATAGGTGTAGTTAATAAAAGCAGTGTATTTTCACAATAAAAAAAATTTTTCGCTTGAAACGAAAAAAATGAATATGAAGTTTTTTGATTTTATATTTTCACAATTTTTGTCCCTTATGAGAACAGCTACAAATTTTGAGAAAATTAACAATTTTTTTTGTTGTGAAAATATTGGAATGGAATAACTGGCATACACGGCTCTTTGTTTGTTAATATTTTACTGTGGCTTTTTTAATAACTTGTTGAAGTATTTAGTATTACGGAAACGGAAAGTTTATGTAAACCAAGATACAATACTAAGACCGCATTCTATGGTAAGAAAGCTTTAATTGAAAACTCTCGCGGTTTACACCATATGGGCACCACTAGAGAATAGACGGTAATGAAAGGGGAACGTATTACCTTTAAAGGAGTGAGAACTCAAAGTAGTTATTTTGGAGAACGCGAAATCATTCAAAGCAACAAAAGCCGAATTAAAATTATAGGTGAGGGAATCGCCTAATTCCTCTTGGATTTATAAAACGGTGGGTAGAAACATAAAGTAACCTTGATAAGAGCTTGTCTGATGGTACGTTATCTGAATGGACACACAGGATTATGGGCATAGTTATACAAAAAAAGAAGTGCGAATTTCTGGCATTCATAGAAATTTATTTCGAAAACTTAAAATTTATTGAAGTCTCGAGCATTTATTATATTTTTTGGTTTTTGACACTCCTTAATAGTTTAATGTGTATTTATTTAATTTTGACCCAAATGTCACAATTGTTAAACATTTCTAAAAAATTAACACTTTAATTGTTTTTTACACACACAATAACCACATTTTATTATTAGCAT
This sequence comes from Lucilia cuprina, assembly GCF_022045245.1. Lineage (NCBI taxonomy): Eukaryota > Metazoa > Arthropoda > Insecta > Diptera > Calliphoridae > Lucilia > Lucilia cuprina. The sequence goes on along the minus strand of NC_060952.1, from coordinate 100,078,296 downwards.
GAGTGTGTGTATAATTATATAAACGTATAAAATGCTAAAAAAATATATATATATATATTTTTATAAAATAAAATGCTGTGGACTAATACAAAAAGTTATGCCAGTGGTTAACCTAGCAAACTTTAAACATTTTAAGGATCAGTTTCACAGAAATATTTAACCGGATACATACATATGTATTACTGAACCCAATTTTTTTACTTTGTATCACAAATGTATGCTAAAGTTAATTTTTTTAAGTTTTCTATCGCAAAACATTTTCAATACTGTGTACAAGTGGCAGGAAAACTGACCTTTGAAAATGAAATTATGTGTAAAAATTGTAATTTGAATTAAATGTACATACTCATGCAAAAAAAAAATGTTAGTATTTTTTTGGGTAGTTTTTTTTTTAATATGAAATATTAAACTATATTTATACAAATAAAGAAGTGAAAAAACACAAATAGTTTGTAAGTTAAATTTTGTATAAAAGTAATAAAATATATAAAATTTGTTTATAAAACAAGCGCACAAAATTCTAGAAAAAAAATTAAAAAAAAACTAAATAAACTTAAACAAGAAGAGAAATAAAACCAAAATTGCACAAGTTTAGCAACGAGTCAAACTAGTAAAAATATTTAAGCAAAAAAAAAAAAAAAAAAAGTTGAAATAAAAACTCCCACAAACAAATAAGTAAATAAATAGAAAAGCAATAGAATGAAAAAATTTAAATAAATTTTTTGGAATTTCTTTTTGCTCTTTTTGTTAAAAAATAAATAAAATTTAATATATTAAGAAAGTTACCAAAAACAAATTTTAAACTTATTTAACAGTTCAAGAATGCTAAATAAGAATAATAACCCTTTTGTATTCAATTATAAATTTATAAATTTTATTAGACAAATACAATTTTGAATTTAAAGATAAAGGATTTATTAGTAACTTTCTTTCTTTTATTAAATTTACATTTTTTTATTGAATTATTTTGTTGATTGTTTTTTTAATTTTAACTTAAAACCCTTGAAGTCATATCGAATATTGAATTGAGAGAAAAACTGTAACTAAACAAATAACAGAACCAATAATAATTATAAAATACTTCTTCAGTATTACAAAAAAAA